>NC_043702.1:86312690-86321238 GCF_006229205.1 Suricata suricatta | reverse complement strand
CCCCAATATTGAACCATCCCTGTAACCCAGGAATGAGTCCCACTTAATCACGGTGGATAGTTCTTTATATATGCTGTTGAATTCGATTTGCTAGTATCTAGTTGAAGATTTTTGCATCCGTGCTCATCAAGGATATTGGCCTATATATTTTTTGCTTTTCTTTTTGTTTGTATTTTTTGTTTTGTTATTTTTTTCTGCTGGGTCTCTGTTTGGTTTGGGAATCAGAGTGATGCTGGTTTTGTAGAATGAGTCCAGAAGTTTTCCTTCCAATTCTATTGTTTGGAATAGCTTGAGAAGAATGGGTATTAACTCTGATTTAAATGTCTGATAGAATTCCCCAGGGATGCCATTGGCCCGGGGCTCTTCTTTGTTAGATTTTTGATAATTGATTCAATTTCTTCACTAGTTACGGGTCTGTTCAGATTTTCTCTCTCTTGCTGTTTGAATTTTGGTAGTGCATGTGTGTTTAGGAATTTGTCCATTTTATTCTAGGTTGTCCAGTTTGTTGGCACATAATTTTCCATAGTATTCTCTGATAATTGCTTGCATTTATAAGGGAATATTTGTAATAAATCCTTTGTCATTCGAGTTTTTGTCTAGTTTGATGCTCTTTTTGTGAAGCCTGGCTAGAGGTTCATCAATTTTGTTTCTTTTTTCAAAAAAACAACTCTTGGTTTCATCGATCTGTTCAACTTCTTTTTTTTTTTTTATTCTATATTGTTTATTCTGCCCTGATCTTTACTATTTCTCTTTTTCTGCTGGGTGCTTGGGGTACTCTTGTTGCTCTGCTTCTAGTTCCTTTAGGTGTGGTATTAGATTTTATGTTTGCGCTTTTCCTATTTTCTTGAAATAGGCCTCAATTGTAATGTAGTTTCCTCTTAGGACTGCCTTTGCTGCATCCAGAGAGTTGGTTTGTTGCATTTTCATTTTCATTGTTTCCATATATTTTTAAATTTCTTCTCTAATTATCTGATTGGCCCTTTTGTTCTTTGGTAGGGTGTTCTTTAACCTCCATTTTTTTGGAGGTTTTCCAGACTTTTTCCTATGATTGATTTCACGTTTCATGGCATTGTGATCTCGAAGTTTGCATGGGATGATCTCATTTCTTTTACATTTACTGAGGGCTCCTTTATAACCCAGTATATGATCAGTCTTGGAGAATGTACCATGTGCACTTGAGAAGAATGTGAATTCCATAGTCTCAGGATGTATATTATTAAATGTATCTGTCAAGTCCATCTGGTCCAATGTGTCATTCAAGTCCATTGCTTTAGTGATTTTCTGTCTAGTTGATCTATCCATTGCTGTAAGTGGAATATAGAAGTCCCTTGCAATTATCACATTCTTATCAATAAGATTGCTTATGTTTCAGATTAATCAGTTTATGTATTTGGGCACTCCTGAATTCGGTGCACCGATGCTTTATAATTGTTAGGTCTTCTTGATTGATAGACCCTGTAATTGCTATATAATGTCCTTCTTCATCTCTTGTTACTGCCTTAATATTAAAGTTCAGTTTGTCTAAGTATGGATACTCCAGTTTTCTTTTGACTTCCAGTAACATGATAGATATTTCTCCATCCCTTTATTTCCATCTGAAGGTGTCCTCAGGTCTAAAATGAGTCTCTTGTGGACAGCAAAGAGATGGGTCTTGGTTTTTGTTTTTGCTTTTGTTTTTTTAAATCCATTCTGATGCCCTATGTCTTTTGATTGGAGCATTTAGTACATTTACATTCAGTGTTATTGAAAAATATGGGTTTAGAGTCCTTGTGTTCTCTGCAGGATTCGTGCTTGTAGGGGTGTCTCTGGTATTTTGTGTTCCTTGCAACATTTCCCTCATAGAGTCCCCCTTAGGATTTCTCATAGGGCTGGTTTTCATGGTGATGGATTCCTTCAATTTTTGTTGGTTTGGGAAACTCTTTATCTCTCCTTCCATTCCGAATGACAGGCTTCCTGGATAAAGGATTCTTGGCTGCATATATTTCCTGTTGATCACATTGAAGATTTCCTGCCCTTCCTTTCTGGCCTGCCAAGTTTCAGCAGATAGGTCTGCAACCATACTGATATGTCTCCCTTTGCATGTGAGGGCCCTTTTTTTCCCTAGCTGCTTTCAGAATTCTCTCTTTATCCTTATATTTTGCCAGTTTCAATACGATGTGCCATGCAGAAGAGCGATTCAAATTGGGTCTGAGGGGAGGGAGTTCTCTTTGCCTCTTGGATTTCAATGGCCATTTCCTTCCCTAGATTGGGGAAGTTCTTGGCTATCATTTGTTCCAAGTACCCCTTTTTGTTCTTCTGCTGGAATTTTTATGATATGGATATCATTCCATTTAATTGCATCACTCAGTTCTCGAATTCTCCTTTTGTGCTCCTGGATCAATGTCTCCCTTTTTCTCAGCCACCCCTTTTTCTCTAATTGTGTCTCCTAATTCACCTATTCTCCTCTCTGCCTCCTCAATCATGCAGTGGCCGCCTCCCATTTATTATGCACCTCATTTATAGCATTTTTAAATTCTTCACAACTATTTTTAAGTTCCATAATCTTTGTAGCAATAGCATCTCTGGTGTCTTCTATGCCTTTTTCAAGCCCATTGATTAATTTTATGAGCATTGTTCTAAATTCATGGTCAGTTTTGTTACTTATATCTTCTTTGAGCAATTCTTTAGCAGTCACCGCTTCCTGGAATCTCTTTTTGGAGGAAAGTTCTTCTGTTTCATTATTTTGGCTACTTTTTCTGTCTCTCTTATGTTTTTAAATCTTGCTATATACTCCAGACCCACAAGTACTGCTGCATTAAAGGAAGCTCATAGACTGTCCAGTGCCTGTCCATTCAGGAATTGTTCTTTCAATGGTGTCTCTTGGTCTCCCTTGTTTTGACTTTGGTTATTTTATTTCCCTACTCGTAGTGATATTTGGGATTCTCTACCATGTGTTGTTTGGTTTGTTTTTGAGGTATCCCTGGAAAGGAAAGCTGACAGACATACAGGGGGAAAAAACCATGCATATGCACAAAGAAATCAAACAAACAAGCTGGTCAGTGGAGGGGATGTTTCTGTAGCATCTATCCAGGCTCTGGTAAAAAAGCAGCAACCCACTGCAGATGGGCGTTATTTGGTGTAGTAGGGTCTTGGCTCCACTGTGGGTCCTGTGGGACATATACCCTGAGGCCCGTCATTGATGGATGTCTTCTTAGTGGACTCTGCCTCTTTTTTTCTCCCAGTCTCTTGTGGTACAGAGTCCTTTGGCTTCAGCCCCTCTTTGTCTGAGAGATGGGGGCAGGAAATATGGTACTCCCTATTTCTCTGCCATCTTCCAAGAGTGTTTATATCTATTAGGACAAGCTGTGTTTTTTGTAGTTACTTTTTAGGCAACAACCCATACTTACATTTCACAAACCAGAAGCTATCTAGACTCAGTCATTTAAGTCACATTAATGTAATTTTGGTCAATCAGTCAGCAAATTAGTAAATAAATATTTATTGAGTGTTATGTGCAAAATACATTGAAAGTATATTTAAGGGGCACTAAAGCATAGTTTTATCTTCCTAGGGTAAATGTGGAAATATTTTTAAATGGAGTACTAAAAAGCTATTTTCTTTAAGTATCCAAAATTGGCTTAATTCTATCACCAGAAATAAAATTTATGAGGAAAATGAGAACTCTATTTGTGAAAACTATATGAAGTATGTCCTTATCAGTTAATATACTTACAGTGTACTTTTTTCCTAAGAAAAATTAATAGAATGAGAATTCTATTATTTAAGATGTCTTTTCCATAGAAATATTATCAAGTAATGATGTGCTTAGTATATAAAGTCCTTTAATTTTAAGTAGAAAACACTGAAACTTTGGTTCCCAGGATTATTCCATCACATCTTAAAATGTAGTAATTGGTTAATGAATTAATAATTAATAGTAAATATAAATTTATTTCTCAATAGGAAAAAATCACTACAATATTCTGATAGTGTAAAAATTTATATGTGAAATAATAGATTACTTTTCAGAGAAATAAATGTTTGCCCATCATCTTCATGCTTAGACAGTGTGCCATGGATTCAGAACAAGCTTGAATGCATGGGACCCTAATTTAGCATCTTTGGAAACAGCTCTTGCTACGAGTGCAAAACCATAACAGAACATAGATTGTTCACTTTGATTATTTACAATATGAATGTACCTTCTGGAAAAAGCACCTTTAAAATATCAGAAAATAACCATTCAATAAATGAATTATTTTATCAAATTGATGCTCTTGATTCATAATAAAATATTCTATAATTGTGCAAAATATGAAGAATATACAATATTGTGAATCTTAGCAAGTTTACTTTATCTGGAGAATTTTATCATTTATTTCTCTTTCAAAGTGCTAATCTGAGCATATAATAATAACAGAAACTTTACCCCAAAAGAGGCAGATTTTTAGACTAAATCAATAGGAAGGCTATTCTAGAAGATAGAAAAATATTTTTCAAAAGTGGTTTGATTACAAGCAATTCCAAGGGCACAGCTTAGTTCAATCAATGAAGCTCTACTGGAAATAAAATACTTATTTTGATAATGAAGTACTACATTCTTCTGATTAAAAAATAGTGCATCTACATATATAACATAGTATAAAAATACTAACATCTCAACATATTTGAATAAGACATTATTTTAAGTAAATTACACTTATATAAAACAAATGAATGAATAAATATGTTTTCCAAAACATGTTATCTTAAATTAACTTCATGCTTCAGATGAATGAAGCCCATAATTTTATTTCTTCTTTAAAAGAGACTATAATATTCAGTGTATCCTAAAGTTTTTTACTATAACTTCAGATAAATGCTGATAAAACTAAGGACTATATTATAGATAAGCAACTCAAAAATAGTGTTCATTGTCCATCATCTTAAAACATATTACCTTTGTTGCATCTACCATAAAACCAGGATCTAAAAGACCTCCATCGTTGTGATCATGATCCACCTCATACATGTTATAAGATGGATTGCCGATTTCTACATTGATTCCTCCATTGATAATAGGTTGTCTTCTAATAGTTTTTGTCCTAGAATATGTGAATATTAATGTAAGTCTTCTTACATTACACTTCTTATAATCATGATACTTAAAACGATCAGATTTATAGGTTTACTGTCTATTTTTAAATATAACTTATAGAGAGTTGATAAATTGCATTAAAAACAAATATTCATCAAATTATGGAAGAACCAAAAATGTCTGAATGTGTTTCTTCCCCAAATTATTTACATTTAACAATAAAAAAAGTGCACTTGGAACAAGTTTCCCCTAAGTAGCTAATACATTATTTGAAACTGAATATTCATTAGTTAATAATTTAAAAATATTTGTTTAATGTTTACCTATTTTTGAGAGAGGGACATAACATGAGGAGGGGAGGGACAGAGAGAGATGGGGACACAGAATCCGAAGCAGGCTCCAGGCTCTGAACTGTCAGCACAGAACCCAAATGGGGCTCAAAGTCATAGTTAATGACTATAAGAACATGACCTGGGCTGAAGTTGGATGCTTGATTGACTGAGTCACCCAGGCACCCCTTAATAATTTTTTAAATTCACTTTTACCCTTTATTTCTGAAAATGATGATTAACAGATAGTGGTAAAGAATCTTTGAAATCAATTGTTTTCAATACACAGGTCATCCTTAGTTTGGGATAATAACTATATGGACAACCTACTTTTTCCAGATCTTTATAATTGCCTGTTCAAATAAATGGAAAAATTATACTTCCAGGAACACACAAAATCATAGAATTTGTGAATTCACAATTTGTGATATTTCAGTATCCTATTAACATTACTCATCTTACACATTAAGATAATAGGATGCACTTCAGAGACTCTTGCTGTTTAATGGAAAAACTAACACAAATGTAAAATTATACTGAAATTTTAATTAATATATCCCCTTGTTAGTTTTGTTAGAATATATAAATGGAGTCATTCCATCAACATAAGGGAGAAGAGCTCTCTGAATTTTACTCACTTTAAAATGAAATAGAGGGATAAAATGGTTTGAAAACAAGATTTTGCAATTGGAATAACTAAATCATGTTTTTAAGAATTAAAAGGAAATACATCCCTACATTTCTGTAACTGTGTATATTTATTTACTATTTGTCTAAACCACTGAGTCTTACCTTCTTTTTCTTTTACAAAGCACTAAGCCAATTACTAATGTCGTTATCAGAGTCACCAGGAGGACAAGAGGCACAATAATGGCGATGCTTCCTGAAAAATAAAAAGAATGAATAGGAGAACACATAAATAAAATGAATTAAAGATTGATAGAACTGAACATCTTATTACACTAAATCATTTGACCACCGGTGTAATGAAAGTAAAGCTCAGGCCAAATGTCTACGTTCCTCGCTCATAACTATGTTACCGAAAAATCACTCCTATTAAATACTTGATCTGCTGGAAATGTTTCTTTAGATATATTTCACGTATGTGTTGCTGTTAAATATCTTGAGGTTTAGAAATATTGTTATCTTTGTCAGGCAGAGTCTGATTCTCACTAAACACATTTACTTACAAAGATATAAGTACTTGCTTGTAACTTCTTGTACATCAGTGGTGACTGAACACATTTATACAATTCCACTGGCCATAATCCAGTGGATTATGCTATACTCTCTATCAGTGAGTACATGTGGCAAATCAGATGGCAGCCTAGTCAAATGGAAGGTCATCAGCATTGGATTAAGATGGACATAGGCTTAAATCAGTTTCACAAAATAGAGGAGACCTTGGATAGGTTACCTAAAACTTGAGGCTCATGCTTCTTACAAATAAACAGGAAGAAGACCTCCTACACAGGCCTATTAGCTTGATTCAACAAAATGGGGGCAGGGGAAGTGCAAAGGGGATTCTGTTTCATAAGTTCTAGGCCCAGAATAGTTTCAGCAAAGTAGATCTGAGGATTTGGCTTTGTTGTAAATGTCCACTTTCACCTTTATTCCCATGTATATTAAAAAATAATCTTAGGTTCTATCACCTATCTTCAAAATGGAATGAAATATCTATGGAATAGATCTTCAAGCATGGTCAGAGAAACTGAGTCATAGTTTTTACACATCTGAACATAAGGGAGAAACAAAATTGAGGAGAGCCTCTGCCAGAGCAACCCTTTTCTTCCTACTCCACCCCCCAGAGGAAGGAGAAAATACCCCTTTGCAGATAACGTGATCCATAGGAAGATACACCTACAGTTACGTCATTTATGTAGGAAGTAACCTGAATGTGAGGGTTGCTTAAGAATAGAGTATGAAGTTGCTCTATCAAGCACCTAATGTTAACTTTTCCAACAGATATCTTGAGACAAAGGCTTTTTCTATTTAGAATAACATCTGGTTGATTCAGTTGAGTCAGCTGAAAATGAAAACAAAAGAAACCCCAAACTAATTTTGATTTAATATGGGGATCTTGAATGGGTAAGAATGAAACATCAAGAATTATTAAATATATTAATCTTCCTCTACAAATACATGTACATGTAAAAACACTGGTAGAAATGAATAGTAATGTTTAGTACAATAAGCAGCTGCTTAGGGACTATAGTAAGATAGATCAGTTTTCATAGCTCTAGACAGAAGATATCTGTGTGAAATAGTCCGTGCTGGAGATCACTTACCAAAATACCAAGAAGTCTTTATAAAGGAAATCTCATGTAGAACATAATCTAATTTGGAACTTTAAACATCATTTGTTTAAAATAACTACCTCTTCCATGAAAAAAAAATGAGTTTTACGTTTTAGGAACAGACTACATAAGACAAGTCATTTTATTATTTCATGTTCTTAGCAGGACTATACTACTTAGTGAGTTTTGTATTTTATATTATATTACCATCCTAGTTTTGGGAAAATGAACTTTATATGAATGTGTAATTTATTAGTAATTAATGAGAGTAGAGAATCTGGCACCTTGGATAGTAATTAACATTTACTCACATATTTTAAATACCAGTGAACAGCTTGGTCTCTTTATAAACTCTGACTTCAACTGACTGATCATGACTTTATAAATATCCTTATTTCATTATCTTTTTCTTTTCTAAAATATCTGGTAGTGGTATATGTAAAATACTTACCAATCCTAGTTTTAAGGTATATAAAGTTACTGCAATTACTAATTACTTTTTTTTACTTTATTTTTTTATTTTCTTTTAGAATATAACACTATTTTTTAACATATGCAATTATTTTCCATCATTTACAATACAGTAGTCACAATGACACTCCAAATGGATAAGCAAAGTAAAACATCAGAACCCCAACTTCTATTTCATGTAATTAGACTTATACAGAAATTAGAAGATTAAGTAACAACTAGTTAATCACTTAATTTCACAGCTATCTGAAGTGGCAATTGTTATATAGCAGCTTATCTATGATACATTCAAGATAAATGATACAATTTATTACTTGCCCATAAGCTACAACACAGCCTGCTTAATGCCTTTCCTTAAATTCCACCTCTATACTACAATATACTTGAGGTCCATG
>NC_043702.1:86263953-86312590 GCF_006229205.1 Suricata suricatta | reverse complement strand
AACCCTCTCACATGCATAAATGAAAGATTGCACACAAAGAACTCACATCTTTTCAAGCTTCAATAGTAAATATTCTGCTACTATGTATTAAATACTGCATGCTTTGCCCAAGCTAAGATGAAACCACATCATAAATCAATAAGCATTTTGCATTTTCTTTCATTATCTACTCAAAGTCATGCCTACTGCACCTCTAAACATTTCATTAAATCCAATGATACAGCAAACACTCCCAAAATAAACTTAGATTGTATTGCAGTTTCACTTAACAGTATATAAAATGCTGTGTTGTGACAGGCATCAACTATCCATTAGATACTGAATCACTTTTTCTTAAGCACTACTAACTGCTTGCTTGAGGGTGTCATGCTAAGCGAAATAAGTCAGGCAGAGAAGGACAGATACCATATGTTTGTACTCATAGGTCTAACAGGAAACTTTCAGAATGATCTAGCTTCAAGAAAAACTAATTACTTTTTAAAGAAAGATTTTATTTGTCATATATAGTTTATTCCTATACAAGGTAGATATGCTGTTATGCATACATGCTAAAAAACTTACCTATCTTTTTCTTTTTCTTTCTCCCATCACAGATGATAGTTCCAATTCCTTACACTGCAGCACTCTAAGAGTGTAGACTTCTAAAGTTTAAACAACCAATTAAGGTAACTGAAATAATGCTTAGTGTAGCCAATAAGTAATGAGGGTGGCCATTCGGCAAGTTTTTAAAAGTTGGCTTCATAAAATTTTATATTGATGGAAACCACTGGCAACAACATACACTTTTAGAATTTTAAGACAGATATTTATCAAAGTAAGTTTTTTTTCCAAGTAGAATATATAGCAGTAAATATAGTGTAACATAAATCAATCAAGGTCTATTGCAGATGATTTTTTTCAGCAGTGACTTATCGGTGGATTGTTCTAAACTGATTTTTTAAGAACACACATTCTGCACTTCTTAAAGATGGGGACGATATCTCAACATCTCGATAACCTTCTAAAAATAGAACAAGCCTTCCTTTGCAACATTGTTATGAAGCCTCATTATATAACACTGCCTCTTAGAAAGGACTATATTATCAAATTGTTCTGTTGAAGAGACCCTCTCCCTGGGAGCGGCAGGATAGCACAGCAGTTGAGAGAATAGACTTTGGAGCCACTATCTTTGTTCAAGCCTCAACTTACTAGCAACATATCTGCGGGCAAGTATAAGTTCACACATCTATAAAATGAGAGTCATCATTAATATCACCTCATAGTAATGTCAATAGGACTGACTATCATACAGAAGTGTGACACACATGTTTATTAAATAATTAAAATTACATACTGCCATGACACCCCACTTGAGTTGGGGAAGGTGGTGAGATCACTTTGGGGCATGGTGAGCTTGAGATTCCGACGGAATACAGATGATACAGATATTGCCGTGGATATGTACATGGATATTGCAATTGTGCAGTGGGATCTAGGTCTCAAACTCAGGAAACAAATGAGGATTGTGACTAGAAAGGTTGGGTTAATCAACACAGAGTTGCTAAATGAGGTCAAGAAATTATGGATCACCATGGAGGGGGTGTATAGTGGGAAGTAGAGAATGAGTTATGCAGAAGAAATGGAAAAAGAGTATATCACAAAGAAGACAAATGCTTGAAGAGAAGGGAACCAGAATACTTCAGTATCCTCGAAGTCTGAGGAAAAGGACCTTTTGTTTATTGGTAGGAAAATATAAAGATTAAACATATCATTATAATTGACTTCTTTTGACTTGTTGCTATACATTCTGCTCTTAAATATATGTTTACACATATCCATAAATGTGAATGTGGATGTTTTTGTGAGTAGGAGGTTTTCTCTTAAGCACTGGGATAAACTGTAACATTAACAGTCATAAATAAAATATCTTTCCTTTGTATCACTCTCCCTCTTGTCAACCCTTGATGCCAGCACACTGCTCTTTCAATCCTTTGGACATCTCTCTTTCCTGTTCCAGGGATTTTGTACCTCCTGCCCCTTATGTTTGAAATAGGCTTAGCCTAGCCTTTTCTCTTTTTAATCCTTCAAATCTGTTTACATACCATCTCATCAGAGAAATCACTCCTGACCTCAGTTCTCACCTGCCATTCTCTATTTTTGCTTCTTTTTTGCTTCCTCCACAGGACCAATAAAAATTTGCAATTATTTTATAAATCCGCATGTTCACTTACTTGCTTCCTTGTTTTATTGCTGTCTATCCTTCTCGAACCTCAGCTTCATAAAAGAGGGCAGTCTCACACACTGACTTGTTGCTGGGATCTAGTTCAGTATCTGCACTTAGTTGAGGTTTGATACTTACCTTGGGAGAATTAGGACAAAGGCATTATTTTGTTGCATTTTTCAGTTATCTCTCTAAATTTACAAAGTTTTGGGTCCTTAGTGCCACGTAATTTTTTTTTTTCTATTTTGAAATAGGATGGTATAAGAGAGATCAGGGCAAAATAGGAAAAGAAGAAACATCGCCCCCTATCAGAGATCACATCTCTGTTGTCGCTGCACTAAGAAACAGCATCTGAATATTACTCCCTCACAAATGCTAAGTATATTTTTATTCTCCTTAATTTTAGCAAATATAAACCCCATAACGGAAACATTGAGCATCTACTCCCTTAAAACTTTAGGTAAAATTAAAATAGACGTATACAAGGAATATTTTATCTTTAACTTCAAAATAACTTCAGAAGTCAGACAAGCCTTTTTAAGTGGAACCATAGCAGATTATGCTAGGATAATAGATCTGTTTAATGCCATAGGCTGATGTTTAGGTACTTTAAACAGCAACAGCCAGAACACATCAGCATGACTACTCAGATTATTAAGAAATCTATGCATCAATTGGAAAGGTAAATCTCCTTGCCATTTGAGAGTCGTCAGGCCAACAGAAGCCAGGCATTCTTTATTATTCCAAGGTCTGATGGTTAAGGAATGCTTCACTGTTAGTGGAAATGCCGATCTGAAAACACACTGCTAAAGTATCTTTCCTCTTGGGCAGATGACCTCTCTCCAAGTTTGGGGAACATTTGACAACCATTCAAAACCATGAAGCTTTAACAGAAAATAAAAATAATCCTCTTACCTTAGTAGGATCAGTTTAACTACTTTTATTCCTTCCTTCAGAGTTATTGAGGCAAGTTTCTCTAAGCATACATGTCTGATAAGTACCTTTTAGTAGTGTCATATGGTCAACTTTGCTCAAATTTAGGAAAATTTGACATTTACATAGCTAATAGTTCTTTCAATGTACATTGATACTTCTATTAAATTTAATGACTTTAAATCAGTGATGGAAGGAAGAACATTAGAATCTTTGGAAAAAAGGTTACAAATACTTGCAACTCACTTTTTTTGATAGTCCCTTTTAGAAGTGAGGCATGTAATGAAAGGCATTTGCCTTATAAAGGAGCTTTATGGCCTGCAAATAATTGGAGACATCACCTCCCAATAAAAACATTTGGTGTTCCCTCCTCCAAACCATCTTCCAAACACCAAGCTTTCCCTCCTGGATGGAACTTATACCAAAACTGAAAATTCAATTGATGTACTAGTCTGTATCCTCCTTCCTTTTCGGAGAGTTAATCAATATTTAAAGTTGTTTTTGACACTTTAAAAGGCTATGTATCTCATTTATCTCACAAAAAGCTAAAATAACTTGTCTTCACAATTCTCAACTGATAAATTCAGTGTGTTCTATAGGTTAGTAACTCAAATGTATTTTTCATTTAAAAACAATGCTATTAGGGGCACCTGGTTAAGGGCTGGGTCGGTTAAGTGGCTGACTTCAGCTCAGGTCATGATCTCACGGTTCATGGGTTCAAGCCCCGCATCGGGCTCTGTGCTGACAGCTCAGAGCCTGGAGCTGCTTCAGATTCTGTGTCTGCCTCTCTCTCTGCCTCTCTCCTGCACTTACTCTGTCTCTCCCTCAAAAATAAATAAACGTTAAATAAATGCAATGCTATAAATGATTGCTGAGTTTTGTAACTGATTCACAAAATTATACATAAATTAGTGTGTCTCTAGAACTAGTATTTGTGGTATGGGAATAAGCCCTAGGTCCTGGGAAGAGCACAAAAAGTGTTTCTTTCCCTCTTCTTTTGCAATATCAAATTAGGCCAGGTATATTTTGCCTCTTTTACTAACTTTTATGAACAAATTTCTCAAATTTCAGTACCCTATTACTACAATAATGTCCCCCTTAAGACCCTGACCCTTCCCCTTCCTTCCCCTTCCTTTCCCCGCCCCATTCTTCTCCTCCCCACCTCTCCCCTCCTCTCCCTTCCCAGAGGACCACACACAAATTCCAGGCTAAACCCCAAATACTATATGACCAAAGATTACTCGTCTCATCTCTGCAAGTTCAAATATTCATGCCTAGGCTATTTATTCTAGACCTATTTGACATTGTTCAAAGATGTTCATGTTTATTAGCCCAAATTAATTTCTAAATGGTGGAAATTTGAAAAGTGTTGCTTGGAAAATTTTAAGCAGTGATAGAGAAACTACTTGGGGACAGTAGCAACAAACAAGTACATCAGCAAACACTGAGATCCTGCATCTAAGATATAAAAATTGCATACTTTTGACTTTGATAGTGCCTTTCCTTTTTCACAAACTCCGTAGTATGCTTTCATTTTCAAGCAAGTTTTTCTCACCAGCAGTTATGGATTGGAGAAAAAAGTGCTGAAATAAGCATTTGTCAATCAGGGATATAATTTTTCTTTTGCAAGAATATATTTACCCACTTAATAGATATTGCATCTTTCAAAAGTTCTTCACTCATAATAAAATTAATGACAATATGTGTGAATTGGGAAATTTTCATTTTGAAAATCTTCATAAAATTGTTTAAAGTTGTTAAAAATCTACACATAGACACAATAATGATGTAGATGGGCTTTCTTGCCAGTGACCTGTCCTAAGACTACAACTGCACACACACAAAAAAAACGATTTGCAAATGTTAAACTCTATTTTAATACACTTCAAACCAATACCTTAAATACAAAGAAGCAAATAATTCAACCACGATCCTTATTAAGATTAGCTTCTTAAGATACTTTTCTTTAAGACTCATCAGTCATATTTGCTCTCCAACAACATACTGAAATGCATTTCAAGAAAATATACTTTGCTCTAAGTAAAATTACTTTTTTTTCCTGTACCATTCTCATATCCACTGTGATATTTGCAGTGTTAGTAGACTGACATACATTTCCCAAGAAAAGCTTATGCTAGGTTTATAAGTGTGCATCTGAAACCCGCCAAAGTTTCAACCCTTGCTGTCTGAAAGTACACATATATGCTGGACCTTGTTACCAGGTGCGCTCAGTGCGCTCTCTTTCCCCATACACAAGGATTGCAACACATCTCCTGCAAAGTTCCTTGGAGATTTTCCAAGACGCAAGTCCCCCAATAATGGCATAGAAGAATGATTTCTATACCATGTAGAATGCCCATGATATTGAGCTGAGGAACTTACTTGTGTTAATATGGTCAGATTTGCTGCTCTTTGGGGCTGGTCTCTCACATTGTGTGCCTGACCAATTGGTGGAGCATCTAGAAAAATAAAAAATAAAAAAAAAAAGAAAATAATTGGTTCATACAAAACTCACAAATCTTCTAATATACTAACCTCCAACAAAATCAATGTAAAGAAGCCACCCATCACAGATTCATAAGAATTAGGTAGAGATTTCTGCTTATGGCCTGTGTATTGCTAATATGCTGAGGGTAACTTCAACCAGACTTTATTTGTTGAAATACTTTTAAAAATTTAGGTTTATAGTCATTTTTCTTTATTCTATGTTAAATCGTAAATTTGGTGTATTTTATAGCAAAACCAAAATCTTAATTAAGAGGAGTTGGGAATCCATTTAAGAAGTACTGAAATTATAAGTAGCCACTATAAAAACTGAATTTGCCCTTTAAGTAAATCCATCTTTATTAAGTTTCTGGGATTTTTTTTCTGGCTTGTTCTACGTCCAAAGTGTAACTAACCACAGAACAGCAAATGGTCATCTGTCTCAGTTCAAGCTACACAATTTTTACTTTTCTAATCATGGAAAGGGAATTAAAATGTTTTCCTATTTAAAATCAGACTTCTACTACTATGGATTCAAGAGAATATGCCCAGGTTTTTAGTGGGAGAAGTTGTCTTCCATTGCCCCTTACAGGTACCATGACTCTGTGAAGAGAGTACAGCAGAAGATGAAAATAATAGATCTGATTAAAACCCTTTACTTACACATAAGTCACAGCCATATAATTAGCTGGTTGCATCAAAATAAATGCTGGAATGGTTTTAGCTATGTTTAAATAATGCCTATTGGTTAACATAAGATGCCTCTGTGCATCTGTCAGAGGAAATCCACAGAGAAACCATTTAATTGGCTTCAGTTCTTACTTAAAATGACTGTCAAATACCACCACATTAAGAATAGTTGCACACAATAAAAGAACAGCTTCCAGAACCATTCCAAGTAGATCTCTCTGGGCATGGTGGCCAGACTAAATAACTGCAATTTCAAGGTTTCTGCCAATTCTGTCATAGCCAATTCAGAAAGCTGAAGCTGTTTTTGGAACAGGGCTTCAATGACGCCATGTGAATTATCTAGGATATTTGTGAAGACAGTATTGGCTCTCTTAAAACATGGGCAAAATCTCATAAAATCATCATTACTGGAAAACTCAAATCATGAAAGCAGAAATTTGTTTCATTAAAATATATATCAATGCCAGCATAATTGACAATGTTAAAATTAGAGAATATAGTTATTTGATTAATAATGATATTGTAAAAGTATGAGTATGGAATATGGTTTAAATGAAAAGTAATACCATATTATTATTGGGCCATCATTCATGCATCATTCATGCATCCTCTTACCTTTTTGTTCAAATTCTTTATAAAAAGCTTAGATACATATTTCCTACACATATTTACTATATACCACAATGCAATAAATCATTAAAATAGATAAATAAAGTTTAAGGCCAGGCCAATGACTCTGTCTACATTCCTGAAATGAGGTAATAGAATGAGCACATTTTCACATAATTATAATAAAGTGAATGAATTAAATCATTGATTTTAAAAAATCATTTATTTTCCTCTCCAGTTGTGGTTCTGCAGATGAATGATCTAGAAAATTTTTCCAAGTCTTTACAGTTTCTAATTCTTGACACAATCCACAGATAATTCAGAAGAAGGTGTTTATAATGAGTTTGTAAACACATCAGAGCAAATTCTGATCACTGCAACATTCTTCTTTTTTTTTTATGCAGTTTTACATTTGTTAGATCTTCCTCAGGATGTTTCACACTCCAATGGAGGGAAAAAACCCAATACCAATTGCTTAATAATTTTATTATATAGCTGATGTATACATGGCTATTTTTGTGCAATTATATTGAATTACAAATGAAAATATAAAAATTTGCTCTTTACATTACCTCCTTCGAGAACCAAGCTGAACCAAAACAAAACAAACCTAAATCAAAGCTGATGTTAAATAAGAGGAATGACCTGAAATAACATTTTGTTATGTTACGGTATATATTTTTGTTATGATAAGAACCTCTGGGCTCATCATTACAGTGAGATTCTTGGAAGTAAAAAAAAAATGAAATTGCTCAGGAATGGGAGGATTAAATACTAATTGACTAGACTGTATTCTGATATGAATATCATGTATTTCAAGTACTTTAGCAAGTTATTTAAAGTATGGCTTTAGAACTCCAAATGAGTAAAGAGATATTTTTAAACAAAGAAGATAAGGATAGTGTGATTCTTAATTCTAAACTCTGTAATCATTTAGGGAGGACAGGTGGTATTTGTTAACAGTATCGATTAATTACTTATTTTATCCATAGCTTGGAATCCAGTATTTATTACGGATAAAAGAAATCACCTGCTCATGGTAATAAAGCTCTTCTGTTTTAAATTGTGGAAGCACGTTTAAATTCCTAATTTTCAGGGAATATTTTACTTATTAAATGCTGGAAATAACTCTCAGAGACTATGCTGGAGAAATAATTAATTTTAATAGTTATACATCTTAATCAGCTGATGATCACCTTGGAATTTTCCCTATACTCCTTATAAAACAATGTTTTATGGCCAAAGATAAAATGTGTTCCACTGTTCTACATTTGTTCCAATTTTAAGAAATAACCTCTTTTGAGATATTAAATCAAATAGAAATCATTACTCTTGTTGCCTACCTTACAAAATGACTACTTAAGGCATTTGCTGCTCCATGAGTTCTTCTTCCAGTGGTTGATTTAAGACCAAGTATTTTTACCATTTTTATAGAAATTCATAAATCTTCATACTGTGAGTAGACTACAATGATCAAAGCCATTAATGGCAGAACATTTAAGAATCGGAATGTCAGAGGGTCATCAAAATTTCCTGTCCAATTCTTCACTGAGTCATTTGCATTATCATGCTGACTATAATATCTCTGGCATCTTTCTCTTTTTCATTTTTCCTCAAGCAAAATCCACAGTCCATGCCCTGGTCATCTTTAATGTGTCCTGCTGCAATCCGCTGTTCCCTGCTCATCATTCCCAGACAACTGTATTCAAGTTAGTCTTCATGGCCCTCCCTATATATATTTTTTCTTACCAGCACAAACACCTGTGTATTATATATCATTCCTTTTACACTTATTCTATAATTGTTTCCCACTATCCTTAAACTTAGGACAATAAAAAAAAATAACTTCCTTTTCTTGTGTTTATCACCATGGTAGTCTGAATTATTTAGCTATTTAAACACTTTGGTAAACTTTAAGTATTGTTGGAACATGGGTAGAGAGGAAGGTAGAGAGATTTATTTATTTAAATTATCATTTATCCTTCTTTCTTCCCATCATCATATAAAGATATTACTCCCAGAAGTTTTTTTAAAACTCATTTTATTTGTTTTTCATGATAATACGTGTACTCTTCAATCCTGATCCTATCCCACCTACCTCCCTTCCGATAATCATCAATTTGTTCTCTATAGTTGAAAGTCTGTTTCTTGGTTTCTCTCTCTCTTTCTCTCCCTCCTTCCCCCATTTTTTTCACTTGCTAACCTGTTTTGTTTCTTAAATTCCACGTATTTGTCTTTCTCTGAACCACTTATTTCTCATAGCATTATACTCTGTAGCTCTATCTATATTGTTACAAATGGCACGATTTCATTCTTTTTTATGGCTCCTAGAAGTTTCTTGAAGCGAATAGCTGCCTGGTAAAGCATTATGGATTTCACATTGTTTTTGACTTCTTCCTTTCTCTCTAAGGCTATTGATATTAAAAAGAAAGATAATTAACTGTCGCACTGCTTTCTTAATCTTATTCTTTCACTTCCATTGTACCTGGATGTATACGATAGTATAAATTTATGTTCTACATTAGACTAATGATAATCAAACAAACAAAAGCTAAAATTGAAATTCTAGAGTCCCACATACCAGAAATTTTCATTAAGCAGCTTGGAGTTTGAGCCAGAAATCTTTAACCATGTGATTCTGAGGCAAGTAATTCACAAATCACACTTCGAGAAATATTTGAGAGAAATTATGATTATCATCCCACAGACTTTGTTCTTATATAAAATATTTTTCAATTTTTTAAAAAAAATTTAGGGTGAAAATAATAATGTGCATGCCTGGCATGATTGTTCAAAAGATTAAATTACATTGGTAGAAATTCTTTACATAATACCTAGAAAAATGAATGGGTTTTTGATTTTGGGAACTAATTCTCATCTGAATGTTACTATATGAAACGTGTAGTTAATTTATTGTGTCCCTTAAAAGCTTGTCAAATTATTATACAGTTACAATATACTCTCTTTCAGTTGTAATATTCTGTAGCACAATAGAATACCTTTGTGTAAATGCAATAGTATAGCAGATATTAAAAGGAAGAAGAGTTAATATTTTTAGAGTATCATAATAAGTTGGGCATATATAAGGGGATAAAAATAATCTTTAAAAAGGAATAGTTTTCAGGGGCACCTGGGTCGCTCAGCCTTTTGAGCATCTGACTTTGGCTCAGGTCGTGATCTCATGTCTCGTGGGTTTGAGTCCCCATTGGGCTCTGTGTTGACAGCTCAGAGCCTGGAGCCTTCTTCAGATTCTGTGTGTCTCTCTTTGTCCCTCCCCCACTCACACTGGCACGTACGTGCTCTCTCTCTCTCAAAAAAATAAATAAACATAAAAAAATTTAAAAAGGTACAGTTTTCACATTTAAGCATAGATACAAGATATATAATTCAACTGTCCAAAATAGTGCTAGCTCTGAAGAAGTAGAGTGACTGATAATTGAGAAGATTAGATACAAAATACTGAAGGTGTATTAAAATCGGAGAGATTGCCTTTTACTGTGTAACAATGATCAACTTACATGCACTATGGATGTCATTTTGCAGAAATGTGGTCTAGAGGTGCCTGCTTCGGGAGAACTTCAAAATAAAATAATGAGATTAATAACTACTCCCTCTTTTCATCAAACTTAAAGGTCATGGGACTCCCCGGACCAAAGTAAAATTCAAAGGTGAACCTTAAAGCAATTTGGAATTGAATTCCTCCTCTTATATATGTATGTGCAAGGCTGCCCTTATTAACTGTGAAGATGGAGACACTCAGAAAAAAAATCTCACAGGGGTAACAATGGCACAAAGGGATTAAGGAGACCTTAAAACACGTGTGCCATGCATGCTTTCAATGCATGTTTTGGTGTTCCAGAAACCTCAATCGATAAAAATTATCATTACATTTTGTTAACCAGATTTATATAGTAGTATTTCCATGTATACCATATAATGAAATTTTTAAATATTAAGTCATTTGCCAAATCATTTTTACAATTAATTTTGCATTTTATTCATGGTATTGACAGCAGGACATTTGCATGATGTTCCTAATTTTGAATCTCTCTACTCTATGTAGTTCGCAGTACCTTCTGTACCCCTCTCCTCCCAGAGAGTAGTACTGCAAAATGTTATATATTTACACTGATGTTTACTCATTAATTTGTTTAATATTACTGTAAGATACCTTTTTAATCTGTTATTGTTTTACAACTTTCTGAGCTAAAGTTCTTTTCATATTAAATAATGGTTCATACTTTTTGTAACATGCCTCAAAAATACCCTACCCTACCTTTGATGCAAAATTTTGCCTAAAGTCCAATTAACATTTGCTGAACTTTGTGCCAGATCTTAGGATAAGTATATTCATATGAAAAATGCTCTTATTCACTTCTATAATAGCCTAGGAGTTGGAATTATTCACTGTGTGAAATGAGGAAGTACATGCTCAAATAATTTGCCAGTAAAAGAAAAACAGAGCTAATAAGGAGTAGAAATAAAATGTGGTGTTATGATTTCATCATTGTTTTCTATGACAATGCTATGATCCTTCTAATTCAATGCAGGAGTAGGAAGAAATGCTTTCTTTACTCCCTCATGCCAAGGAGAGTACCAGCTCCTTAATAAGAAATCAAACAAAACGAAATAGTGCATTATTTTGAGTAGTAGAATTGTAGGAATTACCAAACTGGTTCAGACTTGAGGGCAGTAGCATTTAATATTCGGTCTCTAGCAGTGACAGTGAGGCACATGTTATTAAAGAGTATTTATATCCTTCTTGATATCAACTTCACAATTTTATGCTGGTTCCAAAATATTATAGATATGTCAAATACATCTTTAAAGATCCATCATTTATAAATTTATCTATATTAATACTCAATACAATTTTAACTTCTATAACTATTCATGCTATATTTCACTTATTTGGTATTCTTTACATATAGCTTTGTAGTACAATTTCTATTTATGCAGTTCTATTCTTGAATGAAATTTAACTGTTACTTTTTACATGGCAAAGGCTAAGTCTTACCTTGCTTTGTTTTCTTCCATTACCTTAAGGCAGTAGCTTAAATTTATGTTTATTTTTGTAGGTTTGTTTGATTCAACTCTATAATAATATATTATAATGTATAGTTTTATTTATTTAATTTTTTAAAAAAAGTTTTAATGTTTATTCATTTTTGAGAAACAGCAAGACTGAGAAGGGGAGGGGAAGAGAGCACCGAGTCCGAAGCAGGCTCCAGATGAGGCTCAAACTCACAAACTGAGATCATGACCTAAGCTGAAGTCAGATGCTTAACTGACTCAGCCAAGCAGGTGCCCCTGTATAGTTTTAAAATATTACGTTATATCACTGTTTTACCTAGCACTGATAAAATTAGTAAGGCAAAACTAATCTTATTTTAATGTTAAGAGAACTTGGTCAGAAAAAGAAATTTAAGTTTATTTGTTTTTAGAGAGATATGAATAGAGCATAAGATGGGGAAGGGCAAAGGCAGAAGGAAAGAATCCCAAGCAGGCTCTGCATCCTCAGCACAGAGCCTAATGTGGGGCTCTATCTCAAGAAATGTGAGATCATGATCTAGGCAGAAATCAAGAGTCAGACACTGAACTGAGCCACTCGGGTGCACCCAGAAAGAGTTCTTAATTTCTGAGAAGTATTAATGTGAAAAGGGGAGGGAGGGAGGGGGGGGGAATGAATGAGATATTCAATGAACTCTGACCAACAATTATTTTAGGAAAAGTCTTAAAAATGAATAAGGAATTGAAGAAATGACCATGAAAAAAATAGAAAGGATTAAAGTGATTTATTTTTAGAAGCAAGGAGGGTTATAAAAGAAAAGATGAAATCTAGCTTGCCAAGACATTATCCAGAAAAGGAAGTCTGTTAAGATTAGGTGGTTTAAGTTAGAAATGTTTAAACATAAAATTCTGTGCAGGCCACTTGAGCAGAAATGGCCACCAAAGTGTGAAATGATGACTGAATAAACATTAAAAAAAGAAATCTTTAGTAATGGAATTTTTTTATCATCTAGATATTCTCCACAAAATTTTATTGAAAGCAAATCTAAAAAGCATGAGCTGCTTTTAAGAGTGGACAATTTCTATTCTTCACTGAATGCATTGAATGCATTCCATTTTGGGAAGGGAAAAAGAATAATCATAAAATTAGTACTAAGTAATATGGTGGCTATAACTGAAGACATAAAAGCATTAGAAACAGTGGTTCTAATGTTATAGCCAACGGTGGGAGATAAAACAGGATACATTCTGTAATGTAGAAAGCTCTCTACACATTGCCAAGACAAAAGTCTAGTCCCACAACCACCTTAAAAACATACCAAACTGGGGGGTGGGGGGTGAATTCTCTACATTTACTTCCATGTGCACAAAGTAACTAGTTTGCTACCTGAATATTTTATGATTCAGCACAAAATAAGGGTGAACAATATATAATTTTTCTATTAAAAAAAAGTCATGAAGGCCCTTCCTAGTTCTTAGAGATTCTGTGATACATAGAAATCTGTGGTGAAATCTGAAACAAATTATTATGAGGATGTCTGACGTATCCAAATGCACTTATTAAATATTGTTCAAGGTACATTAATTCTTGAGCAATGGCAGGGAGATCAGGAAGTGTTATCACAAGGTTTTGAGTGTGTGATGTTTGTAAAATATTTGTAATTTACTTTCTGGTGTAGTGCTCATATGCTGGGATATTGATGTTAGCCATAGGAATTTATAGCCTACATCACTAAAAAGTGACTATGATCTAAAAATGGCCTTCTCCTTTCTGGTACTTCAGCATTTTCTCTGTACTACTTAAAAGACTACTACATATCTACCAAAAGGTAACACCAAAACTTTCCGCCAAACATTTATACTTGATTAAGGGACCTTGTATTAGTATTGATATCAACTCCCCAATTACCACATTTCAGCCTTCCTCAAAATCTAGGACCTGAACTTTCAAAAGATCTTCTTACATTTAATTGTTTTAGAAACACAAGTAGTTAAATAAAGCATATGAGATAGAGAATGATTTGCTTAAGTCAAGGTTCAACGTGAATTAACAAAGTTGTGTATCCTGTGTAAATGTTAATTAGTCACACAACAGTCACCACATTTACCAACCTTTATAGAAGCATGCTGCAGACAAAAACTTTGGAGGCCTTATGATGAAAGATGCCTATTAACACAAATTTCTTTCTTTTTTTTTCTCCATAATATTTTATTGTCAAATTGTTTTCCATACAACACCCAGTGCTCTTCCCCTCAAGTGCCCTCCACCATCACCACCACCTGTCTTCCCCCTCCCCCCTCCCCCCAACCCTCAGTTCATTCTCAGCATTCAATAGTCTCTCAAGTTCTGCAACACAAATTTCTTTCTTAATCCAAGTCTTAGATTAGTTTTCTGATAAGGTAGGAAGGTTTATGCAGGCAATGGGCTAAAAATTGGTTCAGAAAGTAGAGACAAATGTCTTTAATCAATCTAAAATGCTATGAAATATTACAGCAATATTTTACCTTATGGAGAAAACTGCAATCTGGGGGTAGTTAACATATTTTATGCATTTTATCAATATGCAATCATAAATATGGTAGATTCCAATTTTGAATTCTCTGTATATACATTCATAAATATCTAGGTATATTTTTTCCTATGACTATGCTAAACTGATTGACTTATCTATTATTCATCTGTGTATTCTCTCATTTCTTGAACAGCATCTGGCACATGGTCAATGGGTATGTCTGGTCAATCAAAATGTTTGCCATTTGACAAAGTGAATGAATGAATTCATGAAGGCATGGAAGATGCATGGTTGAACACATATGACTACACATGTATAGAGACATGTCATGCACATGTGTCATAATCTATTCTATGAAGAATACATAGCATCATTCAAAAGAACAGGCTTTCAGTTAGTTACCAATCAGTCATCTCTCACTGAAAGGAATATTGATATGGGAAACACTTTATATGTGAGAACCACATAAAAGGCAAATATTTTCTTCCTTCTTTTCTTCTTTTTTTTTTTTTTTGCTTCCTTTATCCTTCCCTTCCCCCTTTCATTTATTAATTCTTCCCTTTATAAAATCAGATGATCACATTCTAGCAACTTGGGCACGTCAGAATTTTACTTACTCAATGACATAAATTGTGTGAGACTTCAGTTCTCATTCCAGGACACAGCCAACAAAGAACAGCTTTTCTTTCCATAACAGTTTCTAGAAGTGCTTGCCTAATGAATACTTTGCCATGGGAAGTATGAATATGTATATACACATCTATACACAGCATATATATACATAGCATATATATTATACACACATATATGTATATATGTGCAAATGTATATAAAATCTACAATTAAATGTAATTTAATTCAATTAATTAATTTACACTATTGTCTGAAATTAAAGTGCTGGTATGGTGTGACACAAATGGCATGTGTGAACTTTGGAATCAAACAGACCTCTATTGTAATCTATTCTCCCCTCCTCACAAAGGATGTCTCATCAGGCAATTTGCCCATTTCAGTTTTTAGGTTATAACGGGAGAGCGCAATACTCTCTGCTTTGTCACACAGTGCCCACCAATATAGCCTCTTATGATGTCAACTGTTTTCCTCTTAAGTCCACTTCCTTTTCTACTTTATAGATGCTTTTCTATGTTGCATAGTTTTTCTTTACTGCCTCAAAACATTTTCCCTTTGTCTTTCCTTACTTTGCAAGGTAAGTTGTTTATTACAAAAGTTAAAAAAAAAAAAGCTTTCTTGGGAGATTAAATGACGTACATATATATATATACACATATGTTTACATATCATTTAAGTTAATTAAAATAATATTATGAATATATTAAATTTAAAGATTGTATATATCATGCCAATATCTATTTAATTGTAGTTTCTGATTTGTATGTCCAGTGGCAGAAGTATTAGGCTTAAAGTGTTATATTCCTTTAACATAATGACTTCTTTCTGCTACTATTTTACTATAAAAAAGGAGAAAGAACACATTTTATTGAAAAATGATAATATAAGGAATCTAAGTTTTTACTCTTGAATCAATGATGGTGGTTAAACCATAGGTGTCTGATCCTTCCCTTGTAAGTGTTTATAATTACTTTGGGATCAAGTACTGGGTTGAATATTGATTGATCTCATTTTCTCGACTTGTTCCAGAATGGAATATGAGCAAAAAATTACTTTTTTTGGTAAAACATCTGAAATGATGACTGTTTGTAACAGTAAAACCTGGGGAAAGCAGTCTCTTTCTCTCAGAGAGAAAAAAAATTAAACTGTTAAAGAGGTAACATTAACAAATGAAAATATTACGTAGTTATATTGGGTTTGGTTTCTTTGGTTATTCTGATTTGTGGATTATACGAAAGGCTGAGAATGTATCTCCAAAACAAGGGAAAACCACATGAGAACATCAAAACTTTAAAACAATGACTGCCCAACATACATAACTCTGTAACAGTGTTCTCTGCGAAGCAGTGACACTTGTACTCTCCAAGCAAAAACAAATTAAAGATGTAACATCTGTGTTGCGTGTTTTCCTGATGGCATGGCAAGCATGGTGAAAACCTAGACAAGCTACAACTTGTTACTGGGGATCATAAAGGATAGATACTTATGTGACAGTTTTTCTTGGCCTTTACTACTCCAAACACATGCACATCTTATATTTTGTGCTTTGAAGGTATGCCAAGGGGCAGAAAGCAAATAAGGAATGTGCGTTTCCTGACTCTTGAAATGTAGACAACACAGCCCACTACAGTTGAATTGCTCAATACCCTTGCTGAAAAGTTGTGCTCTGTTTGAAATCAGTCATGACAAGTACCTTGGGATCTTCTCAGGTATTCTCTATGGGGGCCACAAGGTCGCTGGTCCACATGGAAGAGTGCTGCTCAGTCTGACAGCAAGACCAGGGAAGAGCAAACCCTGTGTGTTGTCTCCTTTCTGCAAGCCCAGTATTTTGAGAAACCAAAGCCTTAATTAGCTGTGAGGTAGAGAATAATTCCTACCTCTTTAAAATTTGTGACAGAAACAAAACTCATTATCCTCTTCCCACAAGTCTCAAAAAAAGGCTTCTCTAGTACCTGTGCATTTCCTTATGTGTTTCTCACCCTAAGGACTTAGAAAATAATGCTGAAGTTTTAATAAAATAATTAGATTGGAACAATCACAAAACCAAAGAAAATGACAAAATGCCTAATTCAGATCAGTTTCTTAATGAATGTCCCTTTGGTATTTATACATTCATTTTGCATCCTTCTGCATTTTAAAAATCTGCTTCCAAGATGTTTATAAAGCGAATTCCTCTGTGTGTTTTTTAAGGTAATAGAGGGTGGACCCTCTGCCCTTTTCTTTCAAATAGGACTTGAGCTGGGCTTTACTTAGTGTATTTCCCCTCCCGGGTACTAACATCAACTACCTGTCTTTTAATTATGCCATATATTGCCTTATTTTCAATAACAAGCACCTTAAGAACACCCTGCACTTTATTTTTCATCTTCAGAATCTTAGAAGCCCAAATTATACCCTATTGTGATTATTTTTGTCTGGTGTATTGCAACAGCTTTAAGATTTTATTTTTAAAATTTTTTAATGTTTACTATGTTGAAGAACAATATTCATGTTCTTCATATATATATTTCTTAGGAAGCCTAGGAAGTACATGCTATTAGAATTTCCATAGTAAGATGACAAAGGAGCCAGAGGAGAAAAAAGCTAAACAAGGAAAACACTGCAATCCCAAGATACAATGTTCTCTATTGCTTGGCTGCCCTTGTGTGCCTTTTTTGCCACAAACAACTTTTAAAAGCAATTTTTTAGGGGTGTCTGGGTGGCTCAGTCAGTTTAGTGTCTGACTCTTGTCTGACTCAGGTCATAATCCCAGGGTCATGGGATCAAGCCCTGTGTTGGGCTCCATGCTGAGAAGTGGAGTCTGGTTAAGATTCTTTCTCTCTCTGTCTCTCTCCCCTGCTTTCTCTTACTCTAAAATAAAAAATATAAAATTTAAAAAAGCCATTTTTAATTGAAAATAATTTTGTCCTCCTTTACATTGCAAATTGGGATTCATTTTAAAATCTATTTTTTTCAAACCCATGGCATCGTTTTCCTGAGGAGCACCATCCATCAAGACCTTTCTAAAACATTCCTATGACTGTGATACTTCCTATTTCAAACGTTCTCATTGTTCCCCTATCATTTACGGGCTGAGTTTCAAATTTCTAGCTAAGCATGCCATGGTCCTCACAATTATTTCACTGTCTACTATTACTGTCTAATACTCCTTTACAAGCATCATTTATTCACACCACTCAAATCTCCAGAGCCCCTGCCATTTCCTTCTTCCTCATCTCTGTCCTCAAATGGCCTCAGAGGCCCTCGAGGGCAGGGGCTATACTTAACGTTCCTCTTCTTCTCTGTCCATTTTTGATAGAGATTCCCAGTGTAAAATGGGTAACAAACAAAGGGCAAAGAGGAAAAAGAACAAAAATGAATAACACTGTGTCCTTCTAATAAGTTAAGATGGTGAATTAAGCCTGTTCAGTTCTCTATAGAAAGCTATTTAACCTGGGGCACCTATTGGGTCAGTTGGTTAAGCGACTGGCTTCGGCTCAGGTCATGATCTCATGGTTTGTGAGTTCGAGCTCTGCATCGAGCTCTGTGCTGACAGCTCAGAGCCTGGAGCCTGCTTCAGATTCTGTGTCTCCCTCTTTCTCTGACTCTCCCCTGCTCACACTGTTTCTCTCTGTCTCTCAAAAATAAATAATAATAATTAAAAAAAAACATTAAAAAAAAAGAAAGCTATTTAACCTGAGTTCCATAGCACTCAGGAAACACCCTGGAGCAGCAGTAGATGGAATCATAAAGATGAAAAAGAGAATTAAATAATCATGATGAAAGCAATCACGCTTCTATGTTTTTCTGACTCTTGCAGTTTTTGAAAATTCGCAACAAGGTAAGATGTGGTATTACAATGATGATAGAAAGATGATCATATCACAGGCTGTCAGAGCAAACGATACAATATAGGTACTGAGACAGTATTTTTTAGCAACGTTAGTTAAGAACATACTACATGCAGAATGTGCGTTAGCTACTGGGGCAAAACAGATAAATCAAATATAACTTCTTACTTGAAGGAATTTATAATTTGCCAGAAAGAAACAGATATAAATTTAAAGAGGCCATGGAGTGTACAACAGGCAGATTTCCCAGGCCAATTTCATAGAAATATTCTATGTCTAAAGGCCACACACAGATGAGAGGTCAATTCTAGCCATAAAATATGGAATATCATGGAGGAGCATGAAAAATGTAAACACACATACTCACACATGAGTGATCAAAGAAAGATAATATTGTTGAAAACCATTTTTCATAAAAAAGAGGAACAAAAAAACAGATGCCCATATAAATCTAACAAAACCAAAAAGAAAAAGGAAAAAGTAATAGATTGGGAGAAAATGCTTGCAGTATATTATTTTTAGCTTTTGTTTGAAATGAAGAAGTAAAACATAAAATCAAACATTGCTATCTTGTTTTTGACCAAATGGAGAATTGCTCTTGCTATGGGCTAGAAGCAATAATATATATTATAAGAAATGTCTTGGAGTTTTGCAATATTGCCATTTTCAAAACAGTGCCTGAATTGATATGATTTCAGAAGCAATACACTATCAGAGTTAGATCTTTTTCATTCTCCTTTTTCAGATGATACAAATAACTTAAAAACTGGCTTTTTGGTTCTATTTTTGAAAAAGAATATGAATTACACAGAAAACTGTTTTTAAAATATTTTAAAACTATTTTAAAAACTCAACCAATAATAGATAACCATATTTTGTGTTTTTCACTGATAAATCCTTTGGTGCCTAGGATATTGTCTGGTACATAGTAGGTATTCAATAAATATTTGTTGATGAATGGATATAGGAAGAGAAAATTAGTAGCATTTTTGTTCTCTAAAAGGGAAAAATATGACCCAAACAAGGGACAGACACCTGGGATTCTGGTTCTTATAGACTTAGGATATACTAGACTAGTGGTTATAATATGAACTATGCGGAAAGAACTATTATCTCTTGCACTTAGGAATAAGTAGGCTACTCTTCCACTTAGACCATCCTGGTATATTATTTTAAAGTATCAGAAAAATAAACTATAAAACCATAAAGAAAAATTGGACAGAAATATTTCGTTGTGAACCAAAAATTTTTATGATTATCCCTCAGTTACTGCATAGTATTAACAGATTTTCTATTATTCAGAATTTTGCTGCAAATTTGTATTTTGACTTCTCAATATCTTCATAGGTATTTTAAAAAGATTTAAGGAGAATTTATATCTGTAGTTGTGACTGATCCAATTTTAAACCAGTTTGTAAACAAAAAATTCAAATGGGACTCAGATTTAAACATATTGCACAATATAGACTTACTATAAGTGACCAATTAGTCCAAACATATCAATTTACAAACAAGGAAAATGTGACACAAAGAGATAATGTCATTTGCCCAAAATTATACCTAGTTTCATTCATAGAGTCTATACTTTTGGACCTAAATTTCTACTTCTGTATGTTAATCAGAAAAAACTAATGAGAAAGTACAAAGATATTTGCATACATTTTTTTTATCCTTAGAAAAAATAGTTAACAAAAGGATAAAACACAAAAGCAAAACCACACACCAAATAATTGAAGGATATATGGTTGATGAAACAAAGTAGGGAAAAACACAATGGAACACTGGGAAATCACTAAAAATAAAAGCATTTAATTATATCCATTGATATGGAATGATGTTCATAACGTATTACAAAGTAAAAAAAAAAAGAGTGCCTATCATGTGATCTTATATTTTAGCATATAATCATTTGCAAGTGTATATTTGCATCAAGAAACTGAATGAACAGAAATCAAATGCAATAGTGGTTATTACTAGGAGATATGGACATTTTGAAAAATTTTAGTATTGCTAACTTTTATTCCTAAAATTAAAATTTATGGTCTAATAAAAATAATAACACAATGAAAATATATTCAGTACTGACGTTGAGAAGTTCTTTTCTACCGAAGTCACTCCAAATGGACAAAGTGTTGACAAGATGTCTTTTGGAGTACAGAAAACCTTGAATGATTTCTCAAAAAAAAAAATCACAGTCTGAAGAAAAGTTGGATAAAAAATGTAATGTGTACAAAAAATAAATATAGAATTTTCAAATCTTTGCTATTCTAACTACAATGTTGAGATTTTAGCCAAGAGCCACCTGCCAAAGACAGGAACTAGAGTTTGGGAGATCCAAGAATACTTCAGCAAGTTACCTAAAATAAAACTATATCTACAGTGTTAGATCACCAAGATTTAAAAACAATAGTTAACACTAAGTCTGAAGCTGTAGTCATGGTCAAATCCAAGTGGAAACAAAGGCTCTAGTGGCACCAAACACAGATTTTTAGAGTAAGCATAAGTGTCTTCAGAAAATATCTCTTTCCTATGAAGATTTTTTATATATACATGCTAGAATTATCTTCCTAAAGAAAAAAAAAATCTATGACTTAGTTTGGCCAATAGGCCACACCAAAAGTAACTGTAGGAAGAAGCATATGAATCCAGGTAAGCATGACTCCAAAACCCATGCTCTTCCCACTTACTATATCTTGTAGAATCAAGATATAGTATCTCATTATCTCTCTTTGATAGTGATGGCAATGGCCAATAAAGGAATCTCTCTGGTACCATCAATACAGAAAACCCATGTGAGCAGAATAAGGATTTGAATATGCATTCAAAATCCAGAAAACAGAAAGAAGAGTTCTTTTTTATACTTTTTTTAAATGTTTATTTATTTTTGAGACACAGAAACAGAACACAAGTTGGGGAGGGCCAGAGAGAGAGGGAGACACAGGCTCCAGACTCCGAGTTGTCAGGACAGAGCCTGACATGGGGCTCAAACCCATGAACTGTGAGATCATGACCTGAGCTAAAGTGGGACACGTAATTGACTAAGCCACCCAAGTACCCCAGAAAGAATAGTTCTAAAAGGAGGAATTCCTGACTTCTTCATTGTCCTATACTATATTTTTTCATGAGTCCTTAAAAACTTGTTATTTATACCCAGGAGAAGGTTTTTTGTTTTTTTTTTTTTAGTATATTTCAGTATCTTCCTAGTCTTCAGTGGGATGGATCTGCTCTGAAGCCTAGATATCTGAAATCAAGGCATCAGCATGTTTGGTTTCTTCTAAGGCCTCTCTCTTTAGCTTGTTAAGACCATTTTCCTCCTGTCTTCACATGATTTCCTCTTCTGTGTGCCTGTATCCTAATATTCTCTTCTTATAAAGACACTAGCCATATTGAGTTAGGGTCCATCCTAACAACGCCATTTTAACTTATCTATCTAAAGGCGAAATAAAGTCACTTTGTGAGGTATTGAGGGTTAGGACTTCAACATACGAATTTGGAGGACACACAATTAAGACCATAAAATTTACTCTCTGGTCTCCCAAGGTCCTTCCTGCATACAAAATATATGCACACACTATTACCAATAGTTCTCAAGTTCTAAAGCCATTATGAAAGGAAAACATTATAGAGAAAGAGTCACAGGACCCAAGTTAAGTCTGAACCCTAACAAGGCAAATTCTATTAGAAGGCTCAAGAGTAATCCTTTTTAGTTTGATGCTGTCCTCTGGGTTCAACAGGGTGGCAACCCTACTTTGTGCACCCCTTGGAGTGGTGTCCCATTGCTCTCTCAGTTGGGAATGGGGGCTCCACCTCTGAAGTCCTGAGCAGGAGATCTCAAGGCTAGAAGCAGAAGCTCTGCTCTGTGGTCCTGGGATTGGCAGCCTGGCCCAGGGCCAAGTGGGATGACACTGAAGCGTTTGCTCCACCATCTGACACTAAGAAGGAACTAATATCCCTGCTCCCTGGGGCCTGTGTCCTCTGGAACCATGGTTGCTGTGGTGGCCCTCTAACCTCTGAGTCATTCTTCCCTTTTTTTTTGAAGGATAATGCATGTGCAGCTGATAGATCAATTAGTCTGTCCTGTAGAATCTCAGAATTCTGAAGGAATTCCTTCCTATTGTCCTGTATCTTCTTCAGTCCAAACTGGTAGCATTTATGGAGACAAGGTTGATTGGATCTATGAGTCACATGTGTAATCCCTTTATATCAAATAACTGTCCAACCAGACCTTCGATGTTCCGTCCAGAGCATATTCTCTCTCTGTTCTCTCTCTCTCTCTCTCTCTCTCTCTCTCTCTCTCTCTTGTTTTTTACAATATGAATAGGCTGAAAAAGTTCCAAGTCCTCAAATTTTTGTTCAAGCCTTATGGAGTAACATACCTTCAATATTTTGCTTAGAAATTGCCTCAGCTAATTATTCATGCTAATCATTTACAAGTCCTATCTTCCACAAAACAGTAGAACACAACACAGCCAAGTTCTTTGTCAGTTATTAACAAGGATAACCTTCCCTCCAGTTTCCACTAACATGTTCCTTATTTACATCTGAGGTCTCACCAGAAGTACCATTCATACCCATATTTCTACCAACAACCTCTTCAGGGCAATCTTTTCCTAACAAGAATTTCAAAATTCTTCCAGCCTCAACCCATTACCCAGTTCCGAAGTCACTTCCACGTTTTTAGATATTAGTTATGGCAGCACACCATTCCAGTACCAAAATTTATCTTAGTTTGCTATGGCTGCCATAACAAATTGCCACAGTCTTGGTGGCTTAACCAAGTTTATTTTCCTCATGTTCGGGAGGCTGTAAGTCTGAGATTAAGGTGTCAGAGATTTGGTTTCTTCAGAGGCTTCTCTCTCCTTGGCTTGCAGTGAGTTTCTTCTCATTGTGTTCACATGGTCATCTCTCCAGGCATGAGAGTGATATTTCTATGTACTAATCTCTTCTTACAGGGACACAAGTCATACTGGATTAGGGCCACTCCAAGGATCCAGTTTTAATTTAATCACATTTTAAAGCCCCGTTCTACAAGTATAGTCTCACTGTGAGGTACTGGTGGCTACAGCTTCAATAAGTGACTTTGGAAGGGACACAGTCTAGCTCATAACAGTAATGAAGAGCAAAATTTATAAACATAACTTAATTTTATGTGAGAACTTGACTGGGCAAAGAGACACTCAGAGAGCTGGTAAAACACTATTTCTGGGTGTGTCAATGAAGGTGTCCCAGGAAAAGATTAGCATTTTAATTGGTAGACTGAGTAAGGATCTCCCTCATCCATGAGGGTAGGCATCATACAATCTGCTGAGTGTCTGACTAGAACAAAATGGCATTGGAAAAGCAAATATGCTATCTCTTCTTGAGCTGAGACATCCATTTTTCCTATCTTCAGACATCAAAACCTGGTTTTTGGGCCTTTGAACTCAGACTGGGACTTATATCATCAGCTACCTTGTTTCTCAGGCCTAAATTAACTTACACCAGTGAATTTCCTGGTTCTCTCTCCCTTTTTCTTTTTTTCTCTCCCTCTCTATAATATATAAAATATTTCAATATATATGAAATATATCATATATATGACTTTCACTTGGTTCTATTATATATACACACACACACACACACACACGTGTGTGTATCCACATATATAGATATATCTCTATCCTATTGGTTCTGCTTCCAACTAATGATATATATAGTTATTATATATAAACATATACAATATTTAATATATAAATATATACTACGTGTTATAAAATACTTTTTCCTCACTAAATTTTGATTCTTCTCTTTTGAGAACTTCAGTCAAGCCTATCAGTTAAGATTTACTATTCACTTACTATATGCACAAAGAGATGATATCTGAGTTGAGACTAGTGGGATAGTAAGAGGTAAGTGGAAAAAAGTTAGGAGAAGAATTTCAGCTCAATGAGCTGCTTGAATAAAGACACCAAAGAATGGAATGGTCCTGTGGTTGTGGGACAAGGCTGTATGTGTACTTGTGTCTATATAAGTAGGAGTGGTGGGAAAGGTGGAGTAGCTATAAACATGATTTTATTATTGGAAGATGAAATGTACTGTAAATATTGCTGGAAGATAACACTGAAGAAGTCTGTTTTAAAGAAAGTTAAACCCCATTCAAATAAAAGTCTGACCCTAGCAAGATATCTTAGAGCTAGAAGGACACAATTAACTTGTTATTGAGTTAAATATTTTTTGCAGTATTAATAATTTTGAATCCTCACAATAAAAATTATATAACATTGTCAAAATAGCACACATTAGTTATTTTTAATTTTGCTTTTAATATTATGTGATAGAATTACTTTTAAAAATATCAAAACTGTCTCCAAGTAAGCATAAAAAAATCCTAGATTTTATTTTATGTAGGTTTTTCTGTAGAGTTTTCTTTTTCCTCCACACATAGTAATAAATGACAATGTCCATCAAGAGACAAAGGTGATGTCTTTCAAAGAACAAATCTATTCCTTAAATTGAAAGATACAGTAATAAAATTTCTATGTGGAAAAAAAACCCCTGTCCCCTCATAGATCTGAATACTTTATAGACTTTCCAAATGTGTATCAGTTCTGCACAAATAGTTTTCTACTCTACAAAAAAAGAAAAATGTACTACCAACAAAACTAAAGTAAGCACTATATCTTATCTCTTAAAGCAATTTTTGTTTCCTGTAAGGCTTTTAGATGAAATAGTACATACTAGCTTTTCATTAAAGATATATGACTACTACCAATTGAAATCGGAGGCTGAAATCTGTGTTTCCAAAACACTCCCCTTATAAGGAGAATCAACTACTAGAAAGATATCCAGAGGGCTTAATATTCTCCTGTTAGAGATTTCAACACATCTCCCTTAATGCCCATCCAATGGCAAAATCCAATAAACCATTTATAATTCTCATCTTCCTTAAACTGTCTGGAGTTGATACATTTTTTTCCTGTTCTTCCTTGCCTTCCTTCCTTCCTTCCTTTTTGAGCTGATATTCTTTGACACTCTCTACTCCTTTGACTTGGAGGATTCTTCTCTTTGACAGGTTCCTTCCAATTTCTATTTTTTTTCTCATTTACTTTTGTTGATTCTTCTATAACATAGTATCAAACAGGGGTATTTCCTAGAATCCATCCTTAATACTCTATTCTTCTTTCTGGAAACCCATTCTTGTGTCATGGCATAAAATGTACCTCACCAACTGGCCCTGGCATATCTCTCTAGTCTTTTCTCTTCCCACATTGCCATGTACTCTGTGTTCTGTTCTCAACAAACATCACCTTACTTTCAGATCGTTTCCTCTTTCAAGGAAGGTTTTCAGTCATTTCCCATCTGTCAAACTATTATACATTTTTTTTCAAAATACTGTGAAAATATCACTTCATCTATAAAGCTTTTCTCTCTCCTATAATCATGAAATGATCACTATTGAAATTTTTTCCCACAACTTTGGTCATATTTATTTTTTTTTCAAATTTTTATTGACATTCCAATTAGTCAGCATATAGCATAATATCCATTTAGTAGTAGAATTTAGTAATTCATCACTTATATACAACACTCAGTGCTCATCACAAGTGTTCTCCTTAATCCCTATCATCTATTTAATTATTACAATTGTCAAATGGAATTTTAAGTTTTGTAAACCCATTCATCTACCAAAATAAATTTTAAGTTCTTCAAAAATAAAAACCATGTTGGAGTTACTACATAAAGAAACATAAAGAAAGCAGTGTAGCATAAGAGTTATAACCAGGGCATGAACTTTAGAATCAAAGTGTGGTTTGAGTCTCAGGTATCCTAGTACGTAACATCAGTGTTGTCATCTGTGAAATGGGGATAATAATTATGTGATGATGATAATGATGACAAACACAATAATAACAACAGCACAATATTCTAACTTTACATAAAATACGAAAAGCGCTTAACACAGTGCCTGGCAGAAAGTATTTGCTAAGTTGGTTTTAGCTTTTATTAATTAGCCTTCCAAATTTACACAAGGTATCATTTATCATATGTTACCAATAAATATTTGGTAAAGAAATTAATGAGTGAATGACAGCATAAATTCATTATCTATTTTTTCTTTCTTTTATACCTTAAAAAAGATGAAAGGGATTCAGTAAGCATTACTGCTACCATCAAAATCAAGTTTAGATTGTAAAAAACCAAGGCACAGACAGAAATTCCATAAAACCAAAAGCAGAGATAAAGATAAAGATACACAAAAGTAAAATGTTTTTGCTCTAAACCTTTTCAATTAGTGTATTTTTCTTTGCTGAGTTTATGAAATAGCCTGATTATCACCTTAATACCCCAGGTGCCTCTGATGATACTTGGTGAGAGTAAAAAGCAAAACAGAACATTATTGTGAACGGCTATGCCCATGAGAGATATTGATTCTGGGGACACAAGGGCATTCCCTGGGCAGACATGTTTTAGACTTATTTATGAGGAGGAAGGAGAGTTGGTCTGAAATGTTATTTGTACTTTTCCTGGACATAGTGCAAGAGAGACAAGATAAATGAAGGCTCGGCTCCAGAGCAGGCATTACCAGTATCCTAGAAATGAAGTAATATGAGTACCTAGATCAATGCTTTGTCAAGGCTCACTCTGGACTTATGAACTCTGAAATATCCATGAATCTCTTGCCCCTGATCTTCTTCCCTCCAGCTGCACTGCACAGGTTCAAACTCTCATCACCTTTCTCCTCAAAGGTTGCCAAACCTTCCTGGGGGATCTCTGCAGCTGACCTCTAGGGCTCTCCCCCACAGGCCAATGAGTATCACCTTCAAAAGCCAACTCCTTCAGCTCAAGCCTCTGCCTCAAATCTCTCTGGCTCCTTATTCTTTTGGGAATTCTATGGCCTCCTCTAACTTTGATGTAAATAGGATTCCAACTCATCTTTCCAGTTTTGTATCCTCAAACCCCTCTCCCTCCCAACCACAGTCACCATTCTAGCGATGTTCAACCACTCACAGCTCCCTAGACAGGCCATTAAGTCTCAAAACCATGTCTTTGCTTACATTATTCTTTCTTTTCAGGTTGCTCTTCCCAACCTCACTGAATTTCATGAATTACACTAACCACAAAAGGCTGCCTTTTCTGCAAAGCTTGCATTTCCTATTGTGAACAAATCACTTGCCCTGCTAAGAATCCACAGCCCTCTCATTTTCCTGTGGTCACACCCACATTATTAAAGGTTAATTCATTGTTTATGATATTTTTAACCCCAATAATTAAAGAGCTCCTTGATGCTAGGGGTTAAATTTCATTCATCTTCACTTGTCTAGGATTTAGCATCATAATTTCAGGGACTCTCAAGATTTGCTGAATGACTGAAGGAATTTAGGATGGATCCAGGTAGAGGCAGAACTAATAAAGGGTTTCCTCTGTCTTCACGTACACAAGGTACAAACCTGAGTATGAACTAAGAAGTGAATCAATGCCTTAACAGATCAGTTTATATACTCCCACTGTAGACTATAATTTAAAGTGATATTTTTTGAGGTAGTTAATGTAGAGATATTAGTTTTACATATTCATTTATCTTGCAGAAAAAATAAGAATACCAATTTTTCCTATATGATTAGTTTAATCATTTCCCATATATTTTGACTATAATCTAAAGAACAACATTTTCTTGAATAACAAAATAGATCAGTGTGAACAAAACTGTAGAGTTTTGATAATGAAATATCTGAATTTCAATACAATTGTGCTTAAAGACAATTTCTAAGTACACTTTGACACCACCTTGGAGCTATTATCAGATGCCAATCACAGCCTCTGTTTATGAAATTGGGTATTAAAGGGGATGTCAAATATGATCCACCTCTAAAGCTCAAATGTAAAATGCAAGAATAACTTCCATTGTGATAAACATTGATAGTTAGCCCAAAGGTGGTCTCTGAAATTTCTCAGAGGAAATGAGTTTGTTTGTTATGGACAAATTGAAACAGGGAAGATAGATTTAAACTCTGAGGAAACAAAATTTTTACCATGTACCTACTTCTTTTGTAAATGTAAATGTTCTCAGTAAAATTTTGGGAAACAAAATAATGCATTATTTCATCAGTACTTGAAATGAAAAGTTACTAACAAAAGCCACCATTCCAAATATAGTATAGACCATAGCATAGAGTGTAAGAACACCTGCTTTTGTACTTCTCTAATTAAAAGCCACTATTCTAGCAAATGCGTTTTCATTAGACAGTTCTATGAGCTTTCTCATTCCCTCCATTATATTTCTAGACACTCTAGCTGACTGTGGTGCACACACTTGTTGGTGAGAGAAGCAAAGGTTAAGTGTGTGTGACACAGATGAGCCCCGAGATTAAGTATACACTGTGAAATGCATGTGGATGTTCATGATTTAAACCAATGAACTGTGGCCTGAAATGATGTCACATGAAGTGCAGTGGTAAGTGGAAGGTTAAACCTACTTGCATCTCGGCTCATTAAACGCAGTTAAAGTGCAAATCCCCTCATTCTGACAGTAGTGATCACAAGGGTTCTCTTTCTGGTCACAGCGCTGACTTTTAAACCCCACAGAGCATCTGCAGAATTTCAGTAAAATACAGCTAAATAAAGCATCTGACTTTTTTTTCTAAATATTTTTCAAATTTATTTCATACAGAGATAGTAACATATGAATCAAACTTTTTCAGGTAAGCCCATTTCTCTCTCATTCACACTCATCACATGCTACTCTGACAAGGTGGGGACAGAATGCAGATGTGTATCATATGTGGGCATCATCTAGTCATCATCTAGTCAAGCAGTGATCCAAGGAAACTCAAAATAGAAACCACATAAGTGGAGTGGTTTTGTTTCAAGTTGTCCACTCTGGACTGTCAGGTATTTAAGAGGGAAAAATATTAAATTCTAGATTTTTCTCACGAGCAGAAAATCTCCAGGACTTTCCAAAGGTTTAGAAACCCAGATTCAAGTTAATGTATTCCAAAGAAGACAGGGGCTTAACAGGTTTACACGATACAACACTCTAAACCTGATGGAAACATCAAATAACATTATATATTTGGAAGGATAACACAGGTTCTTTTTGAATGGATGGCTGTAAGTACCAAGTATACATACATATGACTATGTCTGGGTTTCACATATCTAAATAAGGTCAATGGAATTAGAATTACTTTCCCTAGCATTTCCAACTTCAAAGATCTATGAATGTCTTCAATGGGTATGATGCTAGGAATTGAATGAGCTCTTCCTTATGAAATCACTAGCAAATTGATGAAGGAGGAGATTCTGCAGCACATGAGCCAATGAGGGACAATACTTGATCAGAGATGTCCATGAAACATTCATTTAAAATACATTACCCCAAGAAAGGAGAATAGAGGAGGGATTCCATGTATATACAAAGTCATACCATAACAAGGCCACAATGTTATAGAATACTCACAGACACACAGGTACATTTGTTTCAGGGTCCAGCTGGCATGTGCCACCATTGTAACAGTAGCCATCACATAACTGACAGCTAGAGGAAATCTTTCCATTAGTGCAGCTGCAGCAACAACAAAAAAGAAATCTCATTGTTACTGGCATTGTTACTGTTGGAAGCTGACATAAACTCTCTGCAGATGAGAATATTCATCATAGAGGAGTAATGAAGTGGACCTGGCTAAAAGTAAGTTTTCAGAAAGACAGACTTCCTGGAGGCAAAGATTTTTTTTTTTTAACAAAATGATGACAATTTTTTTTCTTTTGGTAATTTTCAAATTTTCAACCCACTTGCTTAATATAAAATTTTAATATAGTTAGATATGCGTGTGAAAAAATATGCTCTCCTGTCTATCACTTACACTGCAGGGAGATATTAGCATCCGTATCTTACTCCCTTTTCATTTAACTGGGGTTTGGTGACATCAGTGTGAATTATAAACCACATGATCAAATATTCTGGAAGCAAATGCTTCCACTATCTGTTGTAAACCGGAAAATCTGGTCCAAAAACACTGTTATGAGTTTAGATTCCAGATTTTGTAAGAAAGTATAAGATGATCTGGCAGTCATTTAATCCCACTTTTTCTCTTTGATTATGCACTGCAACTAAAGTCGATGCTTTTATTCTGACACACAAAAAATCATGGGTAGTTCACTGTAAAAATAAACAAATGTTAAAGGAACAGTAATATGGCAACAAGGTAATGAGGTAAGTTTTCTTATGGAAGTGATTTTAATTTATAGCACATTATCTAAGAATAAACACCATGGCTGTTGCTACATACATGGAAAAAAACACAACAAAAACAAAAACAAGCACAGCTAAAATAGGATAAATACCGAAACTTCTTATTTGCTGTTATATTTTTACATAAATAAATAGTACTAGATTTGACACTGAAAATTGTTGGGAGAACAGAAAAAAGCGCACAGACATTCCAAATTATCATGAGATCTCTTGAATGAGAAGTAGGGTAATAGATTCATACAAGCTTTGGCCAAAATCAGAATTACAACAGATCATTCCACTATTCTGAATATAAGATCATGTTGGCACTACATGCTATGAAGCAATCAGTGGTGTCACAATAAATCTGGACATAAGCACGACACATAAATCAGGCTGCAATATCACTGATCACTTTGACGGTCTCCATGATGGATTTCTATTGTGTTATATCCATCAAAGGGTAATTCCCAATGATCTGTTAGATGCCTGAAAAGATCAGTTGGTGGTCCTGATTAACTTATTCTGTGAATATTTATTTCATGGCATGTAAGTGGCAGGGGTGCGGGAAATGCACCAAACAGTTTATAACTTTCCCAAGTGTTTAATTTAAAGATACTTTTTGAGAGCCTGGATTTTAAAATCACATTTTTTTTTCAAGATGAACAGAAGCAATGAGTCAACTATGCACTGGATATAAAATGGAGATATGTGAATGTAGAACCAATCATGGAGAGAAAGCAGTTTACAGTTTCCAAGATTTAACAGAAAATTCCTTTATAATCTATAGGCATCTGAATATGGATGCAAAGTGAGTCAAGTACATATTTAGCAGTATTGGTATCTGATATGTTACATGGATCTGGGAGAATTTTCCTTGCCCTCCATCCCAGCCTCCTTGAAAACCAAAGAGCAGAAAGTTATAGTTTCTGTACTACCAAAAGGACAATGTCAAAGAGAAAAAAAAATAGCTCATTATACATTAAAGGATTTCTGACAAAAAAGATAAGTATATACCAAATATCAACTTTTAAGGATAAAAAAATTCTAACTATTGATTGCTTTTAAACTCCTTCTTTCAAGAGTTATTAAAGATGTTGCCTCTTTCTCTTTCTAAACATTTTGTTTGAATCCTAAATTGAAGACAGAAATTGGTATAGATTTCAAAGGTAAAGTACAAATTACTCAAATCATTATTATGCATCAAAGAGTTTAGCTCATATTTTAACTTAAATTTTCATCATAATTTTATTTCTTACAGGCAAGTGTGACACACACACACACACGGTTTGTGATATATCACTTTCTAAAAGTTAATTACCAGTTATCCAGTACACAGAAAAAATTCCCATAACAACTGACACTGCAAAGGTATTATTTAGGCTGTTCAAAATTATGATCGAGTCTTTCTTCATCAATATCTACTTAGATTTCCACAAAAGAGAAAAATATACAACTAGCTCCATTTTTAAAGAATTATACTTGACAGAGTATCTATTCTAGTTGACAGCTCATAGACTGTGCATTAGAAACACAACTATTTGGAAGCACAAGTATACACGGAGACTTCAATTTTCCTATTTATGTAAAAGATTTATTTTACTCAGTTGTGGTTTTGTTTTGGTATCAGTTATTTACCTATGTGACCGAAATTCTAGCATCACTGTAAACTTCACTTTCATGCCAAGATGAAAAGTGTCATAGAAGTGAAAACAAACTTGTCTAATTCAAACTACCCAGAGCATTGTTTGTATTGTCATGCTTATACGTTATGCAGCCTATTTGATCAAATATTATACTCCTGATTTTAAACTTCCACTGTCTGTTGTCAGCAACTGCTATTTCTCCATCCGACAGACACTTTTCCAGAAAGTTCTTTTATGAGTCAAGAGCTACAATATTGGATCTCCACGCCTACTCAGGCTATGAGGCTCTGGTGTTTCTAGGTTGGTGAACCCAATTTCCTCTGTATAGCAGGCACTCCTGGGAGCCCAGAGAGTCTGCCCTTCTTCCTTCACATGGAACCTCTCCTTGTGATAGAAACAGGGTGTGTATCTCTGTGTGAGTTTTTCCAAGGTAAAGTGGGAAAGAAATTGCTACTCATATCCTGTCTTAGAGAATAGTCTATTATTTCCTGTGTGAATGGGATGGAGTTGTAAGCAAGAGACTAGAGTGAGTTTCTGATGTGGTGCGCTGGACATAAGGAAAAATATACATCTGCTAACGGAAACGAAGTTCTGTCATGCTAAAGTTTCATTACCAAGACCTCATGAGCTTAATGAACATGATTTTGGTAGTTTATATGAAAATGCATATGCCTTTATATACTAATCAAAGGTACGTATTTATAATTAGTCATATTTTCAATTGCTTTACTTAAAAAATAATGTACTTTCAAATGGCCCAATTTGAGGATTTGAGTAAATGTCATTCATAATGATACCACAAATCACATTTAGAGTAAATTCTAAAATGAGAGTAAATAAAAAAGAAAAACTGTCGATGCGGTCTGTAATAAAATTTTATTGGGCCTTGTTTGGCAGAGCGACATAACTCAGGGCTGGCACCCTAGCAGAGCTCTCTCAGCGGAAGCCATGGCATGAGCACTTTACAGCATGCTTGTCCATCTCATCTTCTCATTTATTATACTCCTAAGCAAGGCAAGTGATAGAGTCCAGGGCTTTATAAGCCCTTCTTTCAAAAGGTTGTTAAAAGAAGTTCAGAGTCAGGACTGATCTCTAACCTCAGGGGCATAAACTGTTTCACGATAGAAACTGAATGGCATTATCCTTTAGGTGCCATGTTCTCCTCCCTCCTGGCCTGCCTGCCTCCCTCCCTCCCTCCCTTCCCTCCCTCCCTCCCTCCCTCCCTCCCTCCCTCCCTTCCTTCCTTCCTTCCTTTTCTGTTTTCCATTCACTTGATCTTAAAGCCAAAAAGCAAAAGGTAATGTAACCAAAGTCTAACTTGGACACTTTTATTATAGTTGCTTACAAGAAAACATGATTATTTCTATTTATTTTGGAGCATAATGTTTAAAGTCAGATTAAAAACCCAAAGATTAAAATATATTTCCATTAGACAGGTCTTTTGCTCCTCCCCCGCAGGCTCATTTTGTAACTGTCAATGATAATAAGGAAACAAAAGCCTCGGGTCCTCTAATTTAGGGATATTGCATACAGATTTTTGAAAGTATGCTGCATTTTACTATTTGCTGCTTACTATTAGGAATATTCTATATAGAGAATAATCTGAGCACAGCATTACATGATTACATGATGAACTTTCATGTTCCTCAGGTACATATAATATATTGGTGTTGAATAAGTTCATTTACTTGGAATGAACTGAATTTTATCTACAACCAAAAAAAAAAAAGTAAAGAAAAGAAAACAAAATAAGGATGCAATCATTGCTAACAGAATTTTAGGATAAAAGTAAGTTACATTATTTTCATCTTTATTGCTGAACTGCTACATCCTTTTGGGTTCAAATGCTTTTATAAATTAAGCTGGATGTTCACTTACTTGCAAAATATATCTTCACTGTCTTTATTTATAATGCAGTGCCCTCCATGGCACCGTATACATTTGTCAACCTCACATTTTGGACCTTCATAGCGTGTTGGACAGACGCATTCAACACTTCCGTCATCACCAATGGCACAGGATTCAGAATTCACACAGTAGTGGTGACAAACATCTAGGAAGAATGTACAACAGAGAAGAAGAAATTATAAGATTTTTTTCAGTCACAATACATGTCACCATTTCATTTAATATTTTAAAATGGTCAATCCTTAAACAAATATAAAAATAAGTAAATTAATTAAAACATCTAAATATAAAAAATGTCAATCAAAAAGTCGATTAGTTTAAAAATCACTCTGTAATTACATGTAACTAGAATTCTTTAATAATACTATTGATTTCCCTTTTTTCTAGTCAGGCATCATTTCATCTGGCTAAAAAGTAAAAAAGGTGAGTTATACTGATATAATGCTAACTGAGAAAGTCTTTTCATTCTGAATTTTAAAGTTTAAGTTAACAAGTTTCCTTAGTTTCCTTCTAATGGGCAGCATTACTATTATTCGGAAATGAGCAGAAATACTCAAGATTTCTTTAAGTGTCATTTATTGTTTCCTTTCTTTGCACTTCTTTTCATCTCAAGAACAGGGTAGTCTGGTGTGTGGGGAACCCTACCTCTGCATCAGCCCTCAGTGCGGTGTGAAGGAGCCACCTTCTACACATAACAGAATGAACGCCTGGGCAGGTGAGCAAACCAAGAGATGTGTTCCTCATGGAACACCAAGAGAAAAGTGAAATGGGGAACTGATCCATCATAGGTAGCAAGTGAACAGAAGGCTAGGCTACTGTTTCCTTCCTAGGTGAGAGCCTAACTTCCCAGTCAGAGGGAAATCTCAGTGCAGTGTGAGGCTGTTGTTTTGAAAGATGTTCCTTAATGAACATTATAGATAATCTTCTCAACTACGAAAGACTTCCTCAAATATTTCTATACCTTTGAATGTAATAAAACAAAAACAATTTAATAATACAATAACCAATCTGTCTTTGTAATTAAGCTCTGTGCCTCAGTCTTTTGAAAAGGAAGCAAGTATGTATGTGTGTTCATATAGAAATATAATTTATAACATTCAAAATATTGAAATTCATAATACAATAATCTTAAGCAAAGGAACTGATTAGATCAGTCTCACACTTTGTGTTTAGAAGCTGCAATTTCCTTTTTGCTATCTAATTGTGAAGCAACATTAAATGAGATTAGCTGAGATAAAATCTCAATTTATAAACTTTAACCTGCTGTAAGACAGTTATAGCAGGTGAAGAAAATTAAAACATAATTTATAATTCTCATGTTTGTGTATTTATCTAGCCCTTTATTAAGTCAGACTGAAATTAAATTTATTGACAGGCCTGCTTCATATTTATGGAAATTTATTTCAAGCATTCTTCTGCTTGCTATTGCATTATGCCAAGTACCCTCATTGAGATTCAATGCTTGGGTCTATTCACATGGTTTTGGCTATATTTAAGGAAAGTAGCACTTTCACAAGGTGAGAGATTTGAAGATCTAAGAACTAAGTCAACGTTAGTAGTATCTGTCCATGATGGTGTCTGTCTGCAGCTATTCTTGGCTTGGCAGTTCTAGTGTGCACACCACACATTCTGTTTTTATTTGTGAAGAATGTATGCTCAGCAGTCTATATGATCATCTCTCCTACTCAATGCAGAAATCTCTATAGGACAATTCTCATGAGTTCAGGCTGCTCAAGCACCTCTTACTGATAGCTCCTTTCATATCATTCCCCAATTGCTTTTAATGCCATCCTTTAGTCCTGGTTCAGTTGTCTGATGGGACATAGACATACATGGCTGATGTATCCTTCCAAGATCATCATGTTATGTCCATAGTGGATAACTCATCAAAACCAGGTAGGTGACTTATTTGCAAATGCAAATTCTGGTGCTCATCCCTGTCACCACTGCCCACCCCTGCCTGGATTCTAATCCATGAATCTGAAATGGGGCCCAGGTGATTCCCATGAGACTGGTTGAGGACCTAGAATTTGGGAAGTAGGGAACACATAAGAAATGATAACCCAGAGACAATTTTTACTGATTAGCAAAACAACTGCACTGTTTAATAGATGTAAAAGAATTCAACTTAGCTAAAATAGCTTATTTCTCAATGAACTCTGTGAGCTCTAATTAAAATGAAAATTTTAATCTAAGCTTTTGGACCATTATGTTTTTATAACCACATACGAAGAAGGCATGAGAAAGTAGAAAAAAATGGATTTACATTTTTATGGTTGATGATTGCCCTTAACACACCGTAGCAAGGAGCAATTCTCAATTGCTTCAAGTGCTGAAGGGCAAAGTTAAAAACTTATTTATAATTTATTAACTATAAGTAATTTTGGTCCATAAATTAAATCTGTTCAGACTAAGATTAAAAAGATACTAGAATATATACAACTCATTGGTGTTTAAGAAGATACAAATTAATACCTCAAAGAAATACCATTGTACTCCCAATAAATTTACAATAAATAACAGAAAATCTCATATACTACTAGTAGAAATACAAATTGGTTCAAATGATTTGGAAAACAATCACAGTATCTACGAAATTTGAACATTCCCACACCTTATGACCTAGCATTTCCACTGAATATATATCCAAGACGAAAGCATGCATACATGCACAAAAATATGTATATAAAAAGCACAGTGACCTTTTTTAGAAATAGCTCCAAACTACAAATAATCCAAATGTTCATTTCAAGGAAAAAAGGGTACACCCATACAATGAAATATACCTATGAATATATGTATATAAACACATATAATAGACAAAAAATGAAAGTACAGCTAATAAGCAACAGCATAGATGAATCTTACAAAATAATGAGAGAAAAAACTGGACACAAAAATATACACACTTTTTTCTATAAAATTAAAAAGGCAAAATGAATCTAGGGTTTTAGAAGTCAAAAAGGACTTCTCTTTGGAGAGAAGGGAAGGGATAGTGATGAAGAACATCAGGTTGCATCTGAGGGACTCAGTGTTTATTCTTGACCTGGATGTTGGTTTATGCTGATGTGTACACCTGGTGGGAATTTATTGAACTGTAAGCTTGCTATTTTAAACTTTTCTATTTATATTAGGCTTCAAAAAAAGATTTTTCTAATGGCACATAAGCTACAATTAGAATATTGCAGAAATTCTGGTTAATTTGCTAATGAGGCTAAATAGGTTTTCTCTTTATAGATGCTTCTTTTCAAAGAAATTCATGGTCTACTTTTTATGCTTTAAAGAAAATTCTCTACCCTTTAGTGCTTTCAATATTTTTTTCCTAGTATGTCAGATGTACATTATTCAATGCAGTTGATTGCCCTCATGGCATAAAAGCGGAATCCAAAGAATGCAAAAGAAATGTATGCTTAAGATAAAATTGTGAAATAAGCAGATATTAGAATTTGCACTTTAATAAATAATTCTAAATTGTATGCTGTTAAGCCATGACACTTTTTCCTTCTAAAAATGGCAGAAATCATTTTAGACTCAGAAATCTTTCTCTACAGATATTCAAATGGAAGACGAATGCTTCATACTTGATGCTATGTTGAAATCCAGGCACAGAGAATTGCTCACTATACTCGGACCCTGCCAGAGTTGCTCCCCAATGCCTTTATATGAAAATATTCTGTCTCTCACTTTTAGGCTTCAGATGTGGAGCATGAAGAAGTTGCTGGAGGTCTATGCTCAGCAGGATTATTTTCTGCACCACTATTAGGATTCTCGGGCCCACATATTCTCTCTCTCTCTCTGCATGCATATTGTCTCCTCTCCTGTCCTCTCTTCTCTTCTCTCTCCCTCTGTCTCTCTTGTTTCTATCTCTCTGTCATTCTCGTCTCTCTTTTTCTCCATCTTAAAGACTTCCCTATTTACTCAATTCTAACTCCAGGATTCCTAAACAAAGGAGAATGTAACCTTATTTAATAGGAAACTTTGTAATCTGATATTTAAATTATCACAAAAGAATTGGGTACTTGTAAATTGGAAAGGAAAATAATTCCTAAAGTGTTCTCTGTTACTCATATTTTAATCATGACACATTATGTGCAAGTCCAGGAAAAGAAATTGGTACATCTGATGGTACTATTTCTAAACTGGATGCTTCAACCAAAGTTCACCTTCTCTGCAGTTGTCTCAGTATGACAACAATGTATAATACGTCATTGGAGAACCACCTAATTTCTCTCTTATTCTCTCCTCAGCTCCAACCTACTTTGAATTATAAGCATGTGTGCAAATCCCGAATAAATATGTACAGTATTTTCACCAGTGTCATCTCTCTATACACTCCCAAATAATTACTACATGCTCATATTTAAACTCTAAGTCTCTCCTCAGGTATTTACCTAATAAAAATAATACTTCAATAGTACTTCCCAATCTAGCAGAAATTTAGCAAAGTATGAAGAAGAATGGTATATGAGAAGGCTCCTGAGAAGATTCCCATGGTATGCAATTGCTTACTTTGATTCTAAGGGTTCTGCCCTGACCTAATAGGCTCTGAAGTGAACAGAAAAGTTTAGCCCTCTCTGAAAGAATACTTTTTGTATCTCAGAGCACTAAAAAATATGTACCCCATAGGGCTTACCACTTTAAGCACCAAAAATGCTTTAAAACCATTTTAAAATTAATTTTTCTATAAGATAGATATGTATTTTCTTAAATAAAATTTATCAATATATAGTTTTAAAGATTCTATTTTTAGGTAATCTCTATACCCAATGTCAGGCTTGAACTTACAAGCCCAACATCAAGAGTTGTGGGTTCTACCGACTGAGAACAACGAGTTTTCAATATTTTTAATGATCCTGGGTCACTATGACTCTTAATTATTCCTATAAACTTACCCTTGCAGAAGTTATATAGCTTTCTGCTTTTTTGGTTTTCATTTTCAGCTTTGACTAAGTGACATGTTACTGATCACTAAATAAAAAAAACCTAATAATTCCTATCAGAGAAAAAAACAGTTAGAGGTATTGGTGATGGGTTAACACCAGGGTGTACAGCAAAGGGACTGTCTTCTAATTTCTGACACACACACACACACACACACACACACACACACACCCTTCTTCACCCACAACTACCTTTTGTCCCCCCAAATTTAAATTTGGCTTAATATTTATTGGAAATAAAGTAAAAAAAATGTGGTAGCCTAAAAGAAGACAAGTTAAATGAAAACGTAAGTGAGAGAACACTCTTACTTTGTTGGAGGGCATGACATGGGGAAGGGACTGAATGTTGAAGATGAAAACGTCTAGCCAGATCAATGAGTAAGCATTCAGAAAGAAAAGTTTCAATTTATGGAAAGGAAAGCTGGTAGAACAATATGGTTGATTGTGTTTTAAACAACATGAGTAATTTAGCCACAACAATAAAATGGAAGTGGAGGATCCATAACTGATTACATGCCGAGGAGCATGCATCTGCCTAATTGTATACTGGGAGGTGCAGGATGAGGGGAGAACTATGAGAAAGGCCACCAGGTCTCTGAGAGCTGACAACCCAATTGAAAGGTTAAGAAGGAAAAAGGAACCAAAACTGATCTGAAAAATATCTGCTGTGGCAAGAGTGTATAAATATTAATCTTCCTTCTTATGATACCTTCCATCTCATAAATTTTACTTATTTTACTGACCTGAATGGCATAACAATTGACATGTTCCACATATGATAAAAAGGAGCAATAATGGAATGTAATTAATCTGTGCTAAGAAAGTAGAGATTACCAGGAAATTATATAATAACGCTTTATATTCACAATATAAAAATTGTTATAACCCCTGTAGGGTAATTATACTAAGAAATGCACAGTAACACTAAACACAATCATGTAATCCAAAGGACAAGGATGGATATATAATTAAAAGTATTCATATGTTAATTAGGTGAATAGTAACTGGAGAATAAGTGAATGGCTATTTTCTGCAACAGACATAAGGTAATTTTCAAGAGATGCCATTATTTTGCTCTTTTTCTTTCTCTTTCCTTTTCAAGCAACTAGAAATATAAGGAAATACTTCTTCCTTTAATCTTTTTTAGAGAATCTTAATAGACTGCATAAACATATGAGTTGTATGGTTATATATACAGGTTTATGCATATTCATGGAGAGCCAGATGTCTATAAAATCTCTAGCTGCATTTAATTTCTTTCTCAAATATTTCTTTCTATAGAAAAGTAATTGCCAAGACTATTTAGCTATTAATTCGTATTTGCAACTGGGCTATTCACATTGTAATAGTTAGTGAAGTGTGAAATTTATTTAAAGGAAATAAAACCGACCTAAAATAATACCCCCTAAACAGGAGCTGAAGGTACTCAGTAAGAATAATGCAGAAATCGGAGAGTCTTTAATTGGTAATACAGATGGTCATACAGGAGAGACTAGATTATACAATTACATGTATATACATCAATTGTTCTATTTCACTTAATTTTGACCTGGTTTTAAAAAAATCATGTGAATTGGCTTTAATATTCATAACTTAAGTAGCATTTGGTGATTTAGGACTGAGCACACAACAACATCAGCAAGAGCAATAAATGATAAGGAGGACTGTATTGCTTCCACAAAGAAGACTAGGTAGAATTATCCACAGTGCATATCCCCAGGCACTCTACAACTGAGCACAAGATTCAGTGAGATTCATACTCCACCTTCACAGATATTTAATTGCATCCCAGGAGCAGTAGGTTCTATGAATTTTGCTAATATCTTCCCTACAAGGAGGTTTACAATGGTTTTTACGTATGAAATGTGGAAGACAGCCAACAGTGGTATTTTATAAACTTTTGATGAATACTTATGCTAGGCTGACATAGTAAGAAAAAAAAAAAAAAGAAAAAGCACAAATCACTGGCTAGACCATGAAGGATTTGGAGGTTAAATTCAGTCCTTAATCTGGCTAACCATGTGACCTCATCTGAGTTAGTTGACTAATTTATCCAACACTCTCATCGATCATCTCTGAACAGAGGCAGTATTACTAAACATGTGTAAGATTATACCACGATTCCCTCCTCCCCCACCTGTCCTCAACAATGTCCTTTATAGCATCAAGGCCAAATAGGGCCTGTTTTGAATTAAACGATAGAAATGATGATTATGATGGTAAATACTCGATTTTAGCTGTCTTCTACAGGTCAGCTCATCTCGTTATAGTGATATAACATATAATGTTCTATGCATTATATGGTATTCTCATTTTATAGGTAAGTAAGTTGAAGCACAAGGAGGGTAAGCACCTTGCCAAAGATCATACAACAATAAGTGGGAGAACAGAAATTCAAACCCAAATAAGCCTAATTCTACAGAATAAACTCTTATTTTTTCTTATTTACTAATTCACATATTTGCTCAGACACACACACACACACACCCCTCTAGAGAATAATTTTAAGTATCTTTGGTGTTCTCTTTCCCGTATATAGATCCAAAATGAAAAGAGCCATCATCTACGTAGGTGTCTGGGGGTCCCACCATCAGGCAGACTGCTAAAGGGCCCTCCCTGCAGCTGCAAGAGCGGCAGGCCCACGAGAGCTTCCTTGGGACCCACCACAAGCTGCAATGCTAGAGCTCAGGAACTCAAGCCAGATTCCCACACTTCCTCCACATGTTCACATTTCACGCATCCTTCCCAGCCTCCCACCCAACCTCACTTGGACTTTTGCCTCTCCAGCCACTAGTAATCAGTTACAGCCCTTGCTTCTCTTATTTGAAGGAAACTCCATTGATCCTTTCATTATCAAGAAGGATTAACTCTGGGTCCCTCCACACAAATCAGAAGCCAAAATGAGAGTCAAGAAATCACAAAGTAAGGCATGTCTGAAGTGCTAGCATTTACTGACATCTAATTTGAGATGAAAACATTTAGAAGGATTTTGGAGAAGCTCTAAGATTCTTTTTTTAAAAATGTTTTTTATTTATTTTTGAGAGACAGAGAGAGACAGTACGAGCAGGGGAGGGTCAGAGAGAGAGGGAGACACAGAATCCGAAGCAGGCTCCAGGCTCTGAGCTGTCAGCACAGAGCCCTATGCGGGGCTCAAACCCCCGAACTGTGAGATCATGACCTGAGCCGAAGTCGGATGCTTAACTGACTAAGCCACCCAGGTGCCCCCTCTAAGATTCTTAAATATATTGATAAGAAATGTTTGTGGCCCTTCCTTCTCTGGAGTCAGTTTTTCATCTAGCATGGTTCAGGAGGCAGAAGAGATAAAGTAACTTGTATAAATTTGCTTAGAATTTATGATTGTTATCTTTGAAGGCTTATATAATGAAACAGAAAAAAAGATTTAAGAAATATTAAACTTATTCTTTTTTACAGACTTCAAATGTTTTACACAGTCTATGATATTTTAATAATTAAACTTATTGCATAGTCCTAAATATATCTTCCAATTTCAGAGCTGAGTTTAATAAAGTAGGCAAACATTGAATCCAGGTATGCCAATTAAATATTCACTAGGGAAAAAAATGTGTGCAAAACTCTGATTAGAGCTGATAAATTTTCATCAGGAAAGCGTGTCTAAGAAAATTAGCATTTTCTAATTTATTACTAAAAATAGAACGGTATCCCAAATATTTCTATGGAGAACACTGAAAAATTTAAAAGATTAAAATCCATTCTGGGAAAACAGTGCCATCTCTGAGTATCCAGGTAAAAGGAAAATTTTAAATTCAGAAAGCCAGATTATCCAACCGTTGATTTGAGCGAGACATGTGGGGTGAGACTTTCAAAGTACCACCAATAAATCTTTGACAGATTGCTGTTTCAAGATGTGTGTTAACAATGATACCATCCATCATTTTAGTAATAGTCAAAAATTAACTCGTAAAATTTTCATGGCAATATTTTTTTTAAATATCAAAGAAGCCCATGTAACTTTTGTTTATAAACTGTGTTTTCGGTTGAGTGTTCCTCTCTTTTTAAAGTAATCCAGCCATAAAAGGTTTTAGCAAGTAATTATTTCTGGGTTGAGTGTTCTTCTATTTTTAAAGGAATCCATCTATAAAAGGTTTTAGCAAGTAACTATTTATAAAGTGGTGGAAAGTCATTTGAGACTGGAAAGTAAGCTGACTTGCAGATGACAGCTACTTGTGATTTTATCAGATGAGGCTAACTGAAATTAAATAAGTGAATAAGCAGAAGATGGCTTAAAAACAATGAGAATGAAGCATACTCATACAACTTGGGACCTCTGTGACCATTGACAAGCCATTTGCCATATTCAGTCCCTAATTTCTTCATCAAGGCATAGACTATGTATTAAGGTTCAATAAATTTCAACCTTTTAAAATTTATCAATGTCTACCATGTCAATAGTATCTGCTGGGTTAATATTGCTTATGTCCTCAGAATCCCCATACGTTGATAGAAACCTCGAGGCTAACATGTTGGAGAAAAAAAATCAAGAACAATAAAAGACTTAGCTAATTAGCTCATGGAAATATCGTTTTTAAAGAAAATTCAGAGCACAAAGTTATAACTTATTTTTAGAAAATTGGAAAGGATCTCACAGAGGTGAAGAATGCTGGACAGGTGGCAATCAAGGAAAAATCCTCTCAGATGGGAGTACCATGAATAAAAGTATCCTCTTCATGTTGTAGCCTAACTAGAGGGCAGGGAATGTCCATATCACTATGCTGGGATAAGATGAGGTCATCCTAGAAAAACATATGTAATTCCTTTGTGCATACTTCTCTCTCTCTTTTCTCCCTTCCATTCTTGCATACTTATTCTCTTTCTTCTTCCAAGCTACTCACTTCATGTGTAAATGTCAAACTAAGGATTTCTAATATACTTAAATGTGACTTCCTATCTGGTTTTTCTTCAATATGTCACTTTGCAAAGTACATATGTATGTCTCTCTCTATCAGTATATTGATATTAATATCGCTATAGAGAGAGGTTTCTACACTAGCATGATAACAATAAGAAAAATAATGGATTATATAGAAGTGATTACTAATTAATCAGAATTCACTAAAACACTGAGAAAGTCACTTTGAAAAAGTCACTTGGGAGAGCAATATATAGCACACTGTAAAAGATTTTTGCTGGTCAAATGTGCAAGTTTCCTATTATTGATATAAAGTAAATAGCTCTCCACTTCACTAAGACTTACAATAATTCCAAGGTTATAGAAAATCACTTTAATTTTATTATTAGTAGCATTTAACCTTTAACATGATTAGAAGTGTGTATTGAATTGCTGTAATTAGATAGTAAAATAATTTAATCCAAATCCTTTTTATTTAGAAAGAGTATTGTTCTTCCAAAATATCTTTAAAATAGAGATGAGATAAAATCATTACTCTTTTATGCACACAGTGTACGAAAAGGTACTGTAGCAAGAAACTTGTGATACAGGAACAAATGTGTTTTCTTTCTGTAACCCCCCCACTCTCTTCTCCATTCAGAAACTAGTTAGGTTCTTAATTTGCCATGCTTTATTTCTCATCATTTCGTTTCTTACCATGTGACATAGAACATGTTTGTGTATTATTTATAAATGCTACAGTATACCAGGACCGCAGTTTTCAGTTTATTCATGACTAAATCCTAAACTTTCATGGCTGGCATATATTACATGCTCTATTAATATTTGTTGAATTATAAACTGAATGACTATTGGAGAGCCATGCACTTCAGAAGATAGAGAACAAGAGCCATACCGCTGACTTTTTTTAAGCTTTAAAACCCCAAATGCAGTTATAAACAGGTGAGAGATGCAAGAAGAGAATCAGATGGCAAAGACAGACATCATCAAGTCCCAGATAAAGGGCGCTTGGAAATTTGGTCCCTTGCATGAAACAGACACTCAGCTGCTACATCAAAGAAGCAAGTACTGGACACTCCAGGTTGCCACGTGAAATAAAGGATGTGGCCTGCCTAGTTCTCTGACAGGGGACATTCTATAGAATTAGACTAAACTTTTCAGCTTCCAATAAGTTTCACTTTGTAGTCAGAGACTAATCTGAGTTTGGAAGTATACCTATGCAAGAAATTATTTTCTTCAGTGGTCTGATCGATTTACTTTTGTGTAACTTAATATATGATTCCATTCTGCACTTATGGATCATTTCAGAAATTATTTTGAAAAAGCATCTCAGACCATATTCACAAGTGCCATAAAATTAATAAATCTTTTTTATATACTGGCTTATATCAGCCATTTGGAATAAATCTATTTTTTATTGTCCAAATTATATATTACCTAAATAAATAAATAAATGTATACACACACATAACCTTTAAATACAAATTATAACATATTTTAATTACATATTGTAAATGATTGGCACTCCAACTCTTATGGTTGCCCAGGCGGCTCAGTTGTTTGTGTCTAAGTCTTGGTTTCAGTTCAGGTCATAATCTCATAGTTTGTGGGGTCAAGCCCAGAGCCTCCCTAGAATTCTCTTACTTCCTTTCTGCCTCTCCCCATGCTCTCTCTCCCTCTCAAAATAAATAAATGAAGTTTAAAAAAATTAAAAATTTTTAAAATGCAAATTATTTTAAAATTTGCAGACAACTTTACCTTGCATGAAACTTCCAACTCTGAGATGAAGATAGCTTTAATTATTATTATTATTTATTTTCTAAATCATGTGAATGTCACCTATGATGATGCAAATAATTAGAAATCCAAAGTTGGTACTATTTGTTAGTCTACAAATTTCTACCTTACATAGTTTTAAGTGATCTGAAACAAAAATTTAGTTCCATATCATCCCTCTAAAAATTTCTTCCTCGTATCAAGATTCCAGCTTGACAGAAGTCAGAAGAGTCAACTTAGTATTTTCAATGGAGTTCCAGAAACCTACTGAAATTAAATTACATTTTATGTATTTGTTTTGTTTGGGCAAGATATTCTTAAAAGGATCAGAAGCCTATACTAAGAAGTGTCTATACTAAAAAGTGAGAGGAAATCTGGAGTTGAATTTTCTAGCTTACTTCTCCTTACGTGTGGTCTGGAAGGTACCAGGCAGTGACAATGACTCAGTAGTCAGTTAAATAAGGCGTCATTCATCACACGGTCACACAGAAAACAATTTGTTTCTGCACTATATTGATTATTTATATCGATTGGTTCCTAAGAAAAGCTTACCCTCATATTATTACAATATAAATTTTTCTCATTTCTAAACACTAATAAACTACAATTTATTTCATCAAATTTAAAATTAAATTATGCTGTTACCTGGATTTAGTCATGGATATTCGAGTGGTGATGTGAATCTAAAAATTCAAATTCAGTGACTTGACTTTTATATTAATCTTCTAGTACTATTCTGAACTAAGTGATTTTCTATTTCTCAAAGTGTCTTATACTTAAGGTGTATCTAATTCTCTGGTGGCAACCCCCAATAAATGTTTTTGTTCACCCTCCTAAAGTTAATTTTCATATAGCACTTATATAATGAAAAATCTCCTTTTTATTTAACTTTTGCTCTTTACTGTTACTTCATCTGTTGGAAAATGATGGATTTTAAAATATATTTATTTATTGAAATCAAACTTGTAATTAAATTTTTACATTCATGAGAATAATACTAAACAAATAAATACTATTATTAATGACCGTTTTGATTAAAACAAAAGTCTTTTCATTATCTAATGGGTTACATAATCAGAAGGTAAATTATACATCCACCCATCTTTCTCTGACCTTTTGCACTCTGGGACTCAAAAGCTATGGGCTTAAGACTTGGGGATTTTTATTTTATTTTTCACCTTGAGAACTATTGATGGCATACTGATCCTTTTGCCACTTTTATCAATAATCAGGATGAATACAAATTTTATTCTAGCCTAGTATTTACTACCAAAAGAGCCCTATTTTTGCACAAAACAGAGTAATAAGAATACCAGCTTATAGTGACAAAATCTTTAATTGAAAAACATGATTATCATATTAACTATAAGATAGGAATCTTATTTTGTTTGAAGATTCCTGGGGTGCCTGGGTGGCTGAGTAGGTTAAGCATCTGACTCTTGATTTCATCTCAGGTCATGATCTCATTGTTAGTGAGATTGAGCCCTGCAATGGGGCTGTCAGCACAGAACCTGCATGAGATTCTCACTCTCCTTCTCTCTCTGCCCTTTCCCCACTCATGTGTCCTGTCTCTCTTTCGAAATGAATAAATAAAAAATTAAAAAATATATTAAAGTATTTAAAGATTCCTGACTTGTTGCAAATTTTCAAAACATTTCAGTTGACATTCCAAATCTGTTATAAATAATGTATTTCAAATTTAATCTTAAATTACATTTAAATTAATTGTTTTAAAGATAGCATTAGCAAATGCATTTAACTAGAAACAATTTGCTTGGCTTCAGGTAAGCCTCAAGTAAATGTTTTTTGTTCAGTCTAAGTCTCTATCTGTGCATGATTTGTGTAATATATTATTTTCAAATACACAATTCTATTTGCAAATAGTTATCTATGAATCCATTCAGTTTACTTAACATCAAGTACAGCAGAATCACAATCATGGATGGGTTCTATTCATATAAAGCCTGCCTGCCTTCTTTCCCTCCCTCATTCCTTCTTTCTTCCCCTCCCTTCTTCCCTTCCCCCCTTTCTTCCTTCCTCCTTTCTTCCCTTCTTTTCTTCCTTTTTAGGGCTCCTAAATGGGCATGTCCAATTTATTTCAATATAAATCCCTCTTTAGACAGTTAGGAACCATTACTTAGTCTGTGACAAGTTATTTTCAACCTTTAAATAACCAGCTTTGAGGCTGTCTTTCATTATCTTTCATGTTATTTTGTAATTATATTCTTCCTTAAGTTAGAAAAAAATAAAAGGGTAAATACTTATCAGTAGCTCTAACGAGCATAAAAGCAGAAGATTAAACCATCTACACTTGGCCTGATTACTGGGTGAAGCACACTGTTTTAAAAGTATTGTGAGATTAAAGTTGTCTC
>NC_043702.1:86248991-86263853 GCF_006229205.1 Suricata suricatta | reverse complement strand
AGAGAGAGAGAATCCCAAGCAGGCTCTACTCTGTCAGCACAAAGCCCTACATGGGGCTTGACCTCATGAACCATCAGATCATGACCTGAGCCAAACTCAAGAGTCAGATGCTAACCAACTGAGCTACCCAGGTGCTCCATACTGGTATATTTCTAATAAACTGAGCTCTAATTGAAATTATAATGGTTCTCCAAGGAGATTACCGATTAAAAATATCAATGAGAGGACAAACAGATCACTCTTTGATTTTAACACCCAGCTCTTAGACACAAATTTGAGCTGGTCCTCATTGGCCCTTTTATCCTAATGTTATTACTATTTAATTACTAATAAACTCATCTATAACATCTAGATTTAAATGCAAAATGCCACGTTTTATATATATATATTCACTTATTTATCCTAGCAATCCTTGCTCTGGATCTGCAGAAAATGAAGCTGTATTTGTTCTTAAACAACTTACTTAAAGAATACTTAATTTTACTTTGCCATTATTTATCTCTGTCTCTCCTCCCTGGGTGCTGCTGTTAAAATTAATTTGCATTTAGACCTCAGGATTTTATATTGCCATTAGAATTGTGAAATGTTTTTACTCAGCACAACTAAGAACTGATGTTTTACCTCCCACTAATGGACCTTTAATTAGGCACTGTAATGAACCATTCTGTCATTCCTTCATTTATGGAGAGAAGATTTTGTATATGCAAGATACAATTCTGACAGAATACCAGGTCCGCTGAACCTTGCCGACTCACATATAATAGACCCTAAATTTATTATGCTTTTGTCAGCTGTTGGATTTATCACTTTAATGACACCGTCCACAGACTTATTTTGCTGCCAAAGACCAGCATTGCCATACGGCAGGAATGTTTGCTGACATCTTGATCAACAACTCCTGGGGTCCAATTCTGACTACAATATTACTACTTCGGGACCTTGAGCAAGTTATTTAACCTCTGTCTAAGGATTAATTGGTTAATTTTAATAAGTGCTTTGCAGTAAAAGGTGGGAAGTGCTATGACTGCTAATAGTGATAATAAAATGATAATGCAGCCTTTTATAATGCATCAGGCTACCTCAGACTGTGATTCCATTAAGTTGCCAATTAAAAATATATGCTAACTAAATTTATTCTTTTTAAGAAACCAAATTGCTATAATGATGGCTACCTAGTAATTTTTTAACCTAGATCAAAAAGAAAAAAAAATAGGAATGCTTCTTAAAATTTTTTTTTAATTAAAAAAAATCAACACCCTATTATGATGGAACAATTGGGACCAGAGAAAAGCTGTACAGAAAAATACTAGATGGTTGTATCCTGATTAAATGTAGCTCTTGTACATTAAGTTGACTGTTCTCTTATTAACTCATCTCCAAACTGCGTTCATTTATTTACCTATGATTATTTATTTATTCGACAAATGCCATTGTTGGGTATAATCTCAAAGAGGTCATCTTAGACAAATAGGAGGAATGAGCACAATTAACAATAATATCAGATAAAAGTGAACAGAAACAAACATAGGTAAAGACGCAGTGACTTGAAATCCAGAAGAGAAAAGGACCCACTCAAACTGAGCAGATGTGAACAATTTCAAAAAGGAAATGCCCTTTAACTGGGCGGGGACAAATAGGATTTTGCATGGAGAGATGAAAATGAGGAAGAATCCAAAGAAAGTGCATTCCAGAGGAAGAGAATAGGAGGAGAAAGTCACAATGCCAGGGAAACTGACATGTGGAGAAGCATGATAAGTGTGGTTTTACTAGAAAAAAGGAGAGGCAGCAAAAATAGTCTGAATAGTAATGAGGGTCTGCATTATGCGGAGAAGTAGTTGGGGATGCCCCTGGTTTGTGTGGAAATCTTTCAGCGTTGTGAGAATATGGAAATTGAAAGGAAAACCCTCATGAGTCAGTAAGTGGTAATTGTGCTGGAATATTCTGTGAGGTTGAGAGGAACAAGAAGGAGGGGAGAGTGATGAGCACCTAAGCAATGTGTGAGTGGATATACCTGCATATGAGCGGATTGTTTTTACTGGATAAACTCTGCTGGCCCATGACGCATATCATTTCAGGGACAAGTTAGGTAAGCAATGAGAAAAGAGCATTGGCTGAGGGTAGTGGCCTTTATATATGTCAAGAAGCTGGTCTACATGAGCAGACTATACTTTTAGGGGCACCTGGATGGCTCAGTCAGTTAAACATCTGACTCTTGATTTTGGCTCAGGTCATGATCTCACAGTTCATGAGTTCTAGCCCATGGTGACAATGAGGAGCCTGCTTGGGATTCTCTATCCCTCTCTGCTTCTCCCCGTCCTCCACCTCTCAAAATAAATAAATAAACCAAAACAATTTATATACTTAGAAAAGGAAACACCAATTTGCAAACAAATTTGTCCCTTTTCTACAGCAGAAGTGGCCCCCCTACTGTAATGTTGGAGGGAACATATCTAATATTGTCCTTGATTCTCAAATTCAGTCAGTGTGTATTGCTTGATTTGATGCTGCTCCGTGTACTTCCTGCCAGGACCAGAGACCTAGGCTACTCTCTGTGAGGGCCTGAATGGATGTCAAACTGTCTGGAGGCCAGAATGTTGAGTAACCTTAAGGGGTTAGGTTGCTTGGGGGAGATTCCTGGCTCTCCCATTTACTAACTGTGCCATCTTCAGGAGGCTTTTTGTTCTCAGTAGCCTCCTCTGTAAGATGAGAATAAAAACAACATCTAGTTGATTAGTGGGGTTAAATGGATTATTAGAATTAATGCAAAAAAATAAGTAAGTACAAGAGTGCCTGGATTTAGAATGATCTCAGTAAATGTGATTGATACAGAAAGCCATTCTTCTTATTATGAATACAACATACAGCTGTGGCCACTCCTTTGACCACAGAAAGAGAGGGTGCAGAGAGAAAGCATGGAGAACAGTTAGTTATAATCCAGGTAAGAAATGCCAGCAGCTTTGATGACAGCAGTGGGGCTGGAGCCGGTGAGAAGTGTTCAAATTCTGCGTATGTCTTAAAGGTAGAAAGTGAGAAAGAAATCAGGGAGTGAAAAAAAGAGCAGTCAAGAATAAGTCCAAAATAGATGATGAGGATTAAGGAGTACACTTGCAGCCACGAGCACTGGGTGATGGATGGGACTGTTGAATTAATTAACCTGACTTTGGTTAAAGATATTTCAGCAAAATAGTACACTTGAACCTAATATAACACTGTATATAACTATACTGGAATTAAAATAAATAAATATAAAAATCTTAAAAAATTAATAAAGTGGGTTAGATTTAAAAAATAATGAATCTAAGATTTTTGCACCTGAATGATGAATGCTTTCTTTTATAAGGGAAAGGGAAAGTAGGGAAAGGGAAAATAGCAGTAGAAGTATTTTTGAGTGAGAAAATCAAGTTAATTTAGAGCCAGATCAAACTGTCCAATAGATACTTAGGTATAAAAATCTGGAATTCAAGAAACAGGTTTAGCTAGAGATATACACTTGGAATCATTTGTATTTGGACAATATTAAAAATCATACAATAGCTGAAATTCTCTAGGTAGTAGGCCTCAATTTCAGTCACATATATGAGACATGCAGAAAATTTTAAATAATACTGCAGCCTAACAAAATCAGAATCTTTGGAGTCATGTTTGGGAAACTGTATTTTTAAAACTGTTTATAACAGTGTTTCAATTTACATGGAAGTCACACGCTCAAGGAGGGAGTGTTTTGAGGAAAAAAGGAGGCATGAGTAAAGTCGTCAGCCACTCCAATGTTCAAAGGTCAGAGAGATGACAAGGAACCTGCAAAAGACAGTGAAAAGAAGTAGCCAGTAAAATGGGAATGGAAACTAGAGATTAGTAAAGGTAAAGAAATAGTCATGTTTTAACTAGGGAGTGATAAACTGCTGACTGTGGGGTAAAATAAGAATTGATAATTGGCCATTCGATATGAGAACATGGATGACAATAAAATAGATTAATTAACTTGACTTTGGTGAAAGATATTTCAGCAAAGTAGTGAAGATAAAAACCTGACAGAGGTGAGGTCAAAAGAAAAATAGAGAACTCTTTAGAATAATGCTACTATTTGGGATAGTAATGAGGGTAAAAAAAAAAATGAGCAGAGAAATAAAGATGTGGGTAGAAGGAGATGTGGGCAGAAGGCAAGGTTGCTTGGGGAAGAACTAGGGAGAAGGATTGCTGGTAAAGAAGGGACAGTTGTAAGAGATGTGTCTATGAGTAGCTAAAAGGGATCTAATTCGTGAGTGGATAGCATAGCATTAGGCGTAGCATGGGGTTCCTACTCATAAGAAGACGGAGTACGTGGGTATAAGAGAAGATAGTTTTAGGGATGTGACGGTGAGAGCCTGTGGTAGTTCTCTTTAGACAGACTCTATTTGGATCAATGAAATAGAAAGCGAATTCCTGGCGCACCTACGTGGCTCTGTCAGTCTGACTCTTGATTTCATCTCAGGTCATCATCTCACAGTCAGAGTTCCAGGCCTGCATCAGGCTGGGCACGGAATCTGCTTAAGATTTTCTTTTTCTCTCCCTCTGCAACTCCCCCACTTCACACACACAAGCATGTTCTCTCTCTCTCTCTTAAAAATAAATAAATTTTTTTTTTTTAAGAAAGCATGTTCCTGAGCTGAGGATAAATTTGGGGAACAGGTATAGGAGGTTTGAAAAGAAAGAAGATCTAACATAGACATCTAGGAGAGCCAATAGATTAGCAAAATACTGGAAGCCTAGCTAGTGCTCATTTGAAATCAGTGATAAAATCTCAGGTGAGACCAATCTGTAGGACTGTGTGTTCTTCTTCTGTTGCATCTAGCAGTGGGACACCAGTTCAGAACAGACAGAGAATTGGGTTTAACCATGGTTATAGTTTTCCAGGAAAGTGTAATAGAAGGGGAAGAAGAAACAAGGAATTTGATGGTATATATGAGGGGACAATTACATAGAATCTTTAAAACGATAAGGATGAGGAACAATGTAAAGAATTGTTGGGAGTTGGGGTGATGGAGGGAGTGACCCTGAAAAATAGGGGGTTGTTGAAATTGAGAGGATAGAGGGAGCACAGAGATAAAAAACATTACTGAATAAACACAAAACATGCTACCACACTGTGTGGTGGGGGTCACTGTCACTTACAGTACTGGCATCTGTCTCCAGTGTGCTCAGGCTGGCAGTGGCAGGAGGGCTGGTTGCCAGCAGTCACACTGCAGGCTCCTCCATTTTGACAGAAATCCTCACAGACCGTCTTACCACAGTTTGGTCCAGTGAACCCCAGTGCACAGCTGCAGGTGGGTCTCCCTGTTGGAAAAGAAAACATAACAAAAAAGGAAATTATTTGGCTGAAATGGTTTTCATGGAGTCCTCACTAGGGAAGAAGCAGGAAGCCAAGATTCTGGCCAAGGTTTGTCTACTACTTAATCTGTGAATTTAGGCAGTAACATGACCTCTGTGGGTGTCAGTGTTCCCATGTTGCCCGGATTAGAAGGTAACTCAGGTTCCCACCAGGTAAAATGACCAGAATGCATTTTATGAATAATTACACATTTAAACAGGTGGAGTATGTTCTGAAAGATGTGTGTTGTTCTTTATACTCTCCTCTTCATGTCCATTTTGCTTTTTAAATTATTTTTGTTCTACTCATAGTAATGCAGTTTGTATTAGCTATTGGAATATAAAAGAGACCATCATATTTCTCAGTATTCAAATCATCATGTACAACCACTGCTAATGCGTGAGTTTAGATTTATAAATAAATATTTTTAAAAGTTTAAAGTGGGTGTGCCTTCTATAATATTTATGTAATTAGTTATTTTAGTTTATGTCAACCTATGTACTGTATTTAGTATATAATCACTCAATAAGTCCTATTTTATTTTATTTTGATATATTTATTCATGGGAAAGGACTGTCACTTGTAGTCTAGAAAGACAATTTAAAGTCTAATGTTAACAGCACACAAGAGCAAATCTAATGGACCATCTAAGGATATCTTTCTTTATTTGCTCTATAAGAATGAACATCAGAAGAAAAGATGAACAATTCTTTCAGGTGTTTGGAACATAACACAGTTAACTGTTATATCAGGAATGAGTCTTTCTAACAGCCTGGAATGTCAGGAATGGAGTGGAAAATGGAGAACAGAACTAGCTCTGTAGGAGACATTAAGGAAAACAAAATGAAATAATGGCTATCATTTGAAATGAAGAAGGAAGTTTAGAGGCTGTGCAAATGTAAAGAAATAACATGAAAGGAAATAAAAAAGAAATTCAGGTATAGATCTGAATTAACTAGGACTCAGAAATGTCACTCAGTTACCTAGTATCAGGGACGATCCAACCATCTCTCTCTCAGTTTTGTAGACATGAAGCTTAGTTAGAATGGTCATAGAAAGGTTTGAGACTTAAGTATAAGGTTTAAGACTTGGAAATTTGAAAATGATATAAGTTTCCTCTATTGCCATAGATTCTGCATTCTACATTTTTTGAAAAGTACTCGTAAGGGAATAAAATGTCTCTAGATAAAATGCACCCTCCCAAGAGAATAAATAAATCATGGTTCCCAATTTATTTATTTTGCTTTGAAGGTGCTTGCTACTGCTTCTCAATGAAGAAAGTTATATACATTTTTATGGTGAGGAGCATTGCTTTAAAACTTATTTACAAATGTTACTAGTTTGGTGGCAGATAAATGCCTATTAATAGAGAAACAAGGTAAATTTCATGTACATTGAAAGCTGAGTAACATCATGTTTTCCATTCCCAGAAAATGGCTTTAAAACTTTTAGCTAAATATTTTTCTTATAATGGTAGTGAATTTTCTAGTTGCTGCTTACACATAGACAAAATATCTTCATGAGAACAATAATGGGTAAAAAACAGACACAACAAGAGAATGAATAGTGCTTGAAGACGAAGAGGACAAAGAATTGTTGGAACACAGTTACTAAGGAAAATGAAAGCCCTGAACAAAAGAAGTAATTCCTCTTCATCAGCTGGAACCAGTGAATGCCTTACAGAGAAACAGAACATATAAACAGGAACACAAATTAACGTGAGCTAAAGATGAAACAAATAGTACAGAAAATATAGGAGCAATCAAAATGCATTAGAACAATCAGAAAAAGGGTCTTAAAATGGTAGGACTTAAACACCCTAGATTTATGTTTTTCTATATTTTTTCTAGTTTTTTAAGAGTGAAAAACATTAAAATAAAAGAAGTTTGAAAGAAACAAATGCGACCCACTATGGCACTTGAAAATTGCTCTAATCCAGTCACTGAGAGAATGACATCATGCTTTCATCTCATCTAGGACAGAGTGACCAAGTTCCCTCATCCTCCTTCCCCAGCATATGCATTAAATCATTTAGATTCTGGCTGAATTATTTTGAAAAGGCTCTTCTTTGTCTTTCCTAAAAAAGGAGATTTCCTTTTGACCAGAGAAACCTTCATACTCAAGGGAACATCACCAACTTGAAACTGTGTGTTGATGCAGCAGATCTTTTGTTTGCTGATGGTAAATGAACTTCCTGTCACGGAATTTTATAATGGGCTCCATCTAATACCCTCACGAATCTCTCTGGGTGCACCCTAACAAGTTGCCTTGGATTCATTTATAAAGATTTTTTAGGTAGCTCAGTTTGATTCTGGTATTTGAAAAGGCAATAGCTCTGTTACAATGAGTAAGGTGTAGATTTATAGCAGTGATGCCTCAGGGAGCTGGGGAGTTGACAGCCTACACAGGTAGTGTAATCAGAAAAAGCATCAATTAACCTGAGGAAGGAAGGGGAGGTTCAGTTTGTTGGCTCTAATCTGTCTGGTTTCTATAGCATCCAGGGCTGAAAAGTGTGGGTTGTCAGACTGCCTGGATATAGACTATCTGTGCCAATTACTGGTTGTGGGACCACGGATCACTTCTCTTCTTATTTCCCCTATGCAAAAAGTCAGGATAATAATAGTACCTTTCTCATGGGGTTGTGTGTGGAATCTGAGAAAATAAATGAGGTTCTACATGCAAAGCATTTCTAAAAGTATGAGCACATAGGAGGTACTCAGTGACACTTTAGCTCCTCTTGTTTATTGTTATTGTTGTTTCTACTGAGATTCACCATATAGAAGTAGGACTCTGGAACTGTGTCCTAAAAAAAACAACAACACTGCAACATTCTAAGAAAATAATTTGAAAAACTGTCTTAAATTACACATTTTATCTCCATTATTTATTTAAGACAAAGTTAAATTTGAATTTGTATGGCAGTGATGGGATAAAGCAGAAATTCTCCATCAACCTCACTCTCAGACTCCAACAATTTCAAACTTTGAAGTATGGGTCTTTCTCTCTTTACTTACTCAGCATGCTTAATCATACCCTTTAAAAAAGGAAACACACACACACACACACACACACACACACACACACACACACACACCATATGACAAACACAGTACATCTAGTATTTTTACCAAGCCCATTTACTTACATAGCTTCAAAATTTTATATTGAGCTTTTTAAAAAAAAGAGTCTATACTCACAGCTTCCAATTCTACCAAACATGTGACAAAAATCTTCGATCATAAATCTTTCACTGGGTTTACAGTTTGTATTTTTTAATATGCAAATAATGTATCTTGTTATTTCTCTTCACCATTTAGAAGAGAAGCCAGACCTTTCAATATGTATGTATTGGTCACGTAAATCTCTTAATCACAAAATCCACTGATTTCTTTTTAATCATCCTCCTTCTCAAATGTTCTCTGTAACTTTACACATTTTATTTTTGAGATTTATTTTTTATTTTTTATTACAGGTCTACTCTTAAAAATTCCATCTCTACTTGGCTTCTAAAATACTGCCATTGTTGATTTTCTTTTTTTCTGACTGTCTTTTTCAATTGCCTTTAGGTTTTCTAATTCAGTCTCTTAAAATATGTTCTCCCAAACTCCTTTTTGGTGATATAATTTCATGGCTTCACTATCTGTCTCTCTATCTGAATGCATCAGGCTCATTTTTCTGACTCTCGGCTCATTCGCCTTCCTAAGTTACAGACCTTCATTCTCAGTCTTTGTCGTGTCTAGAGCAGGACTCAGGCTGCTCAGTAGGACCCACAGGAGAGAAAATTCTTCTCACCAACTGTTCTGGTAGAATACATGATTTCTGTAGACTGGTTCTCTCAGTGCTAGGTCTGCTCCATATTCAAGTTCAACACTATATGTTAGCAAAGTGCCTTACTAGCTGCATACAATAAATGGAGCTTACTTTATTTGCTCCATTAACTTATTATTAATTTATCTGCTATTCATAGATAAATGGGAACTGGTAGCGTATATCTTCTAGAATGTTCCAGCATATTTTCATGCAACAAGGTAAATACATAATAAACTGGATAGCCAATAGTAACTAATGTTAAATACAGTGAAAGTATAACTAAAGGCACTAAATATCTATAATCAATAATACATAATATTAAGGAATAGTCATTGACAAAACTAAAGATTATATTGCTTAGAAGGAAAAGTAGAAATGTCTTCGATTTTAAGAGTTCTTTAAATTTCACTGGTCTTACAAGGCCCTTCCACACTGAAACTTGTCTCAGTAAAAATGACTGATTTGGAAATAGTTCATAAGAATAATTAACAGGAACTAAGTAAATTTCGTACAAAGTTAAATTATTTGTTAGCTTCCTTTTTGGTATTAGGCAGACCTGAGAATCAAGTCCTATTAGATATTTACTAATTGTGTGTTTTGTAAAACTTAAGATTTCCTTACTAGATCTCATTTTGAATCTCATTCTATAAATTAGTGATAGTAATGCCTACTATAAGCTGATAAACCACATGGCACAATGTCTGCCACATAGCAAATACCTAATATTGGCAGTAGTAGTATTGGTGGTATTAGTATTAGTATTAATATTTTAAATATAATATTAATTATTAGTATATTATAATTACTATCATATTCTTGCCACTATTATTATTAGTGGTGGTGTTGATATTAATATTACTATTAGTATTATTATTCAATAAATTATCAACCTAGGTTACTTAAACTCAACTGAGTACATATGCCTTTACTATAAAAAAATCTACAAATGGAAACCCACACACATTATTTTCCATATGTAGTCTTTTGAAAATAACATGCTCATTACCCAACCTATATATCAGTTCAAAATGTTTAAAAGTATATAATAAAAATTGTATTTTTTCTATTAAATTGACAGGCAACTACATGGATATCAAAATGAATTATCATTATTCCTTGTTAAATGAGCATTAACTTTATATGATTTGGTTATAGTTTACCTCTAGATAAATGGGCCTATTTGACATTTATGTTACTTTAAATTATATAGTCAAACATGGACAGATAATATTGCTTATTGTCATTGAAAATAGGTAATGTCTTTGAGCACTGACTTTGGAATAATCTAGTTTCTTGGATTCTAGTTTTCTTACTTAACTACTCTAGCTCACATCTGAAAAATGCCGCAATGTAGACATTACAGAGTGATGAGAATTAAATAAGGTAAGACGACTAGGAAATTTGCCAAAGTTCTTGGCATTTATTAAGCATTCAAAATGTAGTAGTCACTAGATTAGAGATAATACCATTATATAAATTTTGTAAAATATTTATAATTACTCAATATATGCTCCATATACAAATCACTATTTGTTTGCAAATAATTTTAGAGTAAAATTTGCTGTGTAGCTTTTAGCCAAATAATATGTGAATAAATATCAATCAAGATGCTCAAAAGCATATATTTGTATTTGAAAATATGATAAAGGTAATCTGTTGGGAGCGCCTGGGTGGCTCAGTCAGTTAAATGCCTGACTTTAGCTCAGATCATGATCTCACAGTTCATGAGTTTGAGCCCCATATCAGGCTCTGTGCTGACAGCTCAGAGTCTGAAGCCTGCTTTGGATTCTGTGTCTCCCTCTCTCTCTGCCTGTTCCCCATTCACAGTTTCTCTCTCTCAAAAATGAATAAATGTTAAGAAAAAAAAAGGTGATCTGTTGGCATTTTTAAGTAACTTGATGTAATATTAATGTCTGTCTTAAATGCTAGATTTATTTAATAAACAGATTTTAAGCTCATTATAAAGATGGTACTCATCAGTGAAATTTAATCAATATTGTATGACTTTAAGCAGGCAAAATTACTTCTTGCTCAATATTGGACAAATAAATCATTACCCTTTTTCTCATATACACATAATGCTTGAAAATGTGTGGTTGATTACCATGAAGAAATGCTAGCAAAAGTAATTACACGTGAGCTTCCTGTGAGATAGTGACAGCGTTTATTATTTCTGAGAGGCAGATAACCTGCTCGTGAGCATCATTAGTCAGTTCTCTTTTTAGGCAATTTATTTGAATTCATACTCATTTGTCAGTATGAACCTTGCATCTTATGCTGTTTGATTTGGTACTGGTTGAGTAAGTCTGGTGCTTGTAAATTTTTGTCCCTTGTTGTAATGTTTTCTACGCAACTGGTCTATGTATATAGTCACTGTTTAGTTCAAATAGTCTGATAAACACATTGAATCTAAGTAATAGCATTTAATTGACTTTTAAACTGCAGAGCATATTTACAAATGTTTACATTTAATGTTCTATGAAAATACTCTCTAAAAGTTACATACTCATGGGGTAGCTGGGTGGCTCAATTGGCTAAGCATCTGACTCTTGATTTCGGCATAGGTCATGATCTTACACTCACGAGATGAGCCTTGAGTCAGGCTCCCTGCTGAGTCTGGAGCCTGCTTGGGATCCGCGCGCTCTCTCTCTCTCTCTCTCTCTCTCTCTCTCTCTTTCTCCCTCCCTGCCCCTCCCCTACTCATTCTCAATCTCTCTTTCTCTCTCTCTCTAAATAAATAAATAAACATTAAAAAAACCAAAAGTTACATGCTCTTTACTCACAACATCTTTACTATTTGAACAAAAGGCACATTCTTCTTCTTTTATTTAGGATAAAAATAATAAGTTGAGAAATAAGTCACTACACCAACATGCAGTGAGATACTAGATTGCTAACAGAAAGCCCTTCTCCTGACCTCTTACCCCCAAGACTACTCTGCTTTGTGAAATCTGTCTTCAGTTCTGACTTTGATTCAATAAAAGTTTTGAATGCTTTAAAAATTGCTAGTCTTTTTAATAAAGAGATTTGACATTCTACTTTTCCACTTTATATGATGTTTTCCTGGACTTAAAGTGAGTGCCCATTTATACATAATTTTAGTAAGTTGACTATAGCTGTCGAGTTGTTTTAAGCATCATAAAGATTATAGACAACTATTCACCAAAGCCTGAAAAAGAAAAAGAGGAACTGTGGACTTTACCTAGCGCCCTCCCAGTATGGCTTAATACGTTCTGACATGTTTCAAATTATAGGTCACAATCTATTTATACCTCTGGAAAGTTCGTTTTCAGCCAGCTTTGTGAAAATGAAGCTGAAATATTTTTGTCCTTTCTGTGAATACAAGGAAGCCAATTCGAGCCATCTGAGATTAGCTTAGAAAGTCATAAGACGGAATCGCTTAGGACTGCTCTCCCCATGTGGTCCAAATGAACCAGTAACTGTGCTTCATAAAGTCAGCAGCAGAATTAGAATCTTACTTTCAATCTCTGACAGGTTTTTGGTGAAGGTGCAAGGACTAATAACAGCAATTGGCGCTCATAAGGAGTCCAATATTAATTACTGTGATCCTGGCAATAATTATTATTTTAATGTCTAATAATAATTATTATTATTACCACTACTTACTTTTTAATAGCAATGCATGTTACTTGGGGAACTTGGAAAATATAGACATACAGAGAAGGATCTATTTTCTTATATAGATACTTTATGTATGCATTTTTTTTTATCCATATTGGACTCATATTATATAACTAGTTTTAGTTCCTGTCCTCTTTAACTTCAAAATGCAATGTGAATTACTGGATCTTATGAGGTTTCTATTTCTAATTTTTGAGGAACATCAAAATACCATTTCCCATAGTGGTTACACTAATTTGCATTCCCACCAACAGTGCATAAGGGTTCTCTTTTCTCCACATCCTTGCTAACAAATGTTATTTCTTGTCTTTTGATACTAACTATTCTGACTGGTGTGAGGTGATATCTCATTGTGGCTTTGATTTGCATTTCCCAGATGATTAGTGATGCAGCACTGTTTACACTATCCAAGGTATGGAAGTAATCTAAGTATCTGACAATAGATAAATAAAGAAGATATGATATACATGCACAATGGAATATTGCTCAGCCATGAAAAATAATGAGATCTTGTCATGTGATGACATGCATGGACCCAAAGGGTATTTGCTAAGTGAAATAATTTGGACAGAGAAAAAAATTTCTTGTAATCCCATTTATATATAAAATTTAAAAAACTAAGCATACAAACATAAAGAACTGATCCATAAGTACACAGAACAAAATGGTGGTTGCCACAGGGGAGGAGTTAGGTAATGGGCAAAAGGGATGAAGGGGAGTGGGAGGTACAGGCTACCAGTTATGGAATGAATAAGTCACGAGGATGAAAGGTACCAGCACTGGGAATATAGTCAATGATATGGTGATAGCATTGTATGCTAGTAGACGGTAGCTACTCATGTGATGAGCAGAATATAACATATAGAGTTGTCAAATCACTCAACTGTACACATGAAATTAATGGAACATTGTGTGCTAACCATACTTCAATAAAATAAAATATAATACAGTATGAATATTTTCCTATGTTATTGTATATTCTACAATTCTGGTTTATTTATTACATAATATTCATCCTTTAGATATGTTATGTTTCAAATACTATGAATTCAGGTTTCTATCTCTAATTTTATATTATAAATAACACTATATTGAACATCTTCACTTCTAAATATTCTGTTTTTTATCATTATGTAATCATTGGGATATTTTTATAAAACTGACATTATTAGAGAACATATAATTTTTTAAAAATTCTTGATGGGTATTTTAAAGTTGCTTGCATCACAAGATTCATATCCTGAATATATTCTTCTGATAGTGATTTGAGGATGCGGTTTCATGTGTGTGTGACTGGGCTCCTGCACTTTGTCTTCTCCAAACTCCTCCTCCTTCTTTTACCAATTCACTCTTTTTTTTTTTAAATAGTTTATTGTCAAATAGATTTACATACAACACCCAGTGCTCTTCCCCATAAGTGCCCTCCTCCATCACCACCACCTCTTTTCCCCCCGCCCCCTTCCCCTTCAACCTTCAGTTCATTTTCAGTATTCAATAATCTCTCAAGTTTTGCGTCCCTCTCTCTCCCCAGCTCTCTTTCCCTCTTCCCCTCCCCCAGGTCCTCCATTAGGTTTCTCCTGCTTTCCTGATGGACCTATGAGTGCAAACATACGGTTTCTGTCCTTCTCTGCCTGACTTATTTCGCTTAGCATGACAGCCTCAGGGTCCATCTACTTTTTTACAAATGGCCATACTTCATTCTTTCTCATTGCCATATAGTATTCCATTGTGTATATATACCACATCTTCTTGATCCACTCATCAGGTGATGGGCATTTAGGCTTTTTCCATGTTTTGGATATTGTTGATATTGCTGCTATGAACATTGGGGTACATGTGCTCCTATGCATCAGCACTTCTGTATCCCTTGGGTAAATCCCTAGCAGGGCTATTGCTGGGTCATAAGGGAGTTCTATCGATAGTTTTCTGAGAAACCTCCACACTGTTTTCCAGAGTGACTGCACCAGTTTACATTGCCACCAACAGTGGAGGAGGGTGCCCATCTCTCCACACCCTCACCAGCATCTATAGTCTCTTGATTTGTTCATTTTAGCCACTCTGACTGG
>NC_043702.1:86244163-86248891 GCF_006229205.1 Suricata suricatta | reverse complement strand
CTATATAATGAAAACTATAGAAAACTTATGAAAGAGATCGAAGAAGATACCAAGAAATGGAAAAACATTCCCTGCTCATGGATTGGAAGAATAAACATTGTGAAAATGGCATTACTACCCAAAGCAATCTACACATTCAATGCAATCCCCATCAAAATTGCACCAGCATTCTTCTCAAAGCTAGGACAAACTATCCTCAAATTCGTATGGAACCACAAAAGACCCCAAATAGCCAAAGTTATACTGAAGAAGAAAACCAAAACGGGAGGCACCACAATCCCAGACTTTAGCCTCTACTACAAAGCTGTTATCATCAAGACAGTATGGTATTGGCACAAAAACAGACACACAGACCAATGGAATAGACTAGAGAACCCAGACCAGGGCCCACAAATGTATGGCCAATTAATTTTTGACAAAGTAGGAAAGAGTATGCAATCGGAAAAAGACTGCCTCTTTAGCAGTTGGTGTTGGGAGAACTGGACAGCAACATGCAGAAGAATGAAACTAGACCACTTTCTTACACTATACACAAAAATTAACTCAAAATGGCTGAAGGACTTGAATGTGAGACAGGAAACCATCAAAACCCTTGAGGAAAAAGTAGGAAAAAACCTAGACCTCCACCGCAGCAATTTCCTACTCGACACATCCTCAAAGGCAAGGGAAATGAAAGCAAAACTGAACTCTTGGGACTTCATCAAGATAAAAAGCTTCTGCACTGCAAAGGAAACAATCAAGAAAACTAATAGGCATCCAGTTTTCTCTTCTATGTTTGCGTGCCCATGTGAGACTTGTTCTTTGTCATTTGTCCATTATGCTTTCTAGGTTTTTTCTACTCGATTTGTTATAGCTATGTCTTTCTATGTCACATATTTGTTAATATTATATGTACTATTTTATTTTTAATTTTATGTTTTCAACTTAATATTCTCTTGGATTCTTAAGAAAGAAAACAAGTAGGACCAAATATCCAGCTCTTAGTACTTCCTAAATAGAAACAATACTTATGTGAAGGAATCTAGGACATCAAGCTTAATTTAAATGAAAAACAGCTCTCATAAGTAAAAGTGAAAGAAAAACAAAGATGGACAGTTAAAGATGGGCATGCCTGCCCTTTATCATGATCTTAATTAGGTGATTGTGTACTTCATGTCTAGGTACAGATGTGACTTGAGAGATATAAGTTTTCATGGTTTGTCACTAGTCCCATGATGTTTTGAGAGTATCCAAAAGTTCCTAGGATAGCTCGCCTTTGAGAGAACATTTTTAGGGCAGTCAATATTTGATGGCAGTGACATCATATATGCCATCTTCCTACTGCGGGCAGTGTCCTGAACAGAAAGAGCCAGAATGAATGAGAAAGGAAAGTCTCACCATTGATCTGCTTACTATTATAAAGGCCTTTCCTATTGCAGAGAGAAAGAACGAGAAGAATTTTTTCCCCCTTTCCTTAACAGGGGCTTCTTTCCTCCTGTTTCAGTTTTGGGGACAACACCTTTCACTGCTAAAGTCCATAGATGTGGTAACAGAGAGGGCTCAAGGAGAGCTGCTTTCTTCTTTTCATATTCATTTAACACATTCATTACAAATGTATTATCTACTATAGAAAATTGTATTGTCACTCCTTTACCTAGCCAGTCCTGCTTTTATGTATTTTTAAATGTCCCAAATTAAAAATTGCCTTTGTTCTGCATAATTCCAAAGTGTATGAGTGGGAATATTTGGCTGTATTGCCCCAAATTTACAAACTCTCTTGCTCTATTACTCTAAATCAACTGTGTAGAAGACCTTGATTCATTTTTATATGAACACTTAAAGTTTAAATAACAGACTTATAAGATTAAGGAAAATACCAAACAGCATCAACATACTTTAGATAATAAACATTTATAAAAATGAAGATTAATTATATATTATAAATATATAAATATACTTAATCACATAAATATCCTCATTATATCCATATGAAAAATCCTTAAATTACTCTTTCTTTTCTATAGTAGGATGATTGAATAACTCAATGCTTTACTTTCATTTCCATTATTTTGCCCAAGGCAAACTTCATTTTAATTTCCTCCTATGAGGTCATACAAATGAACTACATGCACCCTTGCTGATATAATCAATGTTAAACTATTTCATTTTGCCGTACTTTTCTATATGAATACGGTTCATATATATTTTTAGATTTCTCTATTACAAAAAAAAAAAACTTAAGGAAGGAGGAAAAACTCATTCCTAGATGCAAAACTTTAATTATGTCTCTCAGATGTGTGCTTTTAATTAACTGGTGACATTTCCTTTGTTCAATTATTATAGTTCTATACAACTGTCATAAACTTATAAATTTTAATTAAAGCTGCCCCAAGCCCTAGTCATATAGTGTCCACATAGGAATTTGCCAAATGGCTTAACTGTAAGTAAACCAACAATGAATAAATCCATGAATTGCCCACTGGGATTTATTTAACAAATTAACATTTGTGTGGAGATAATGAGGTTCTACAGTCGATAATAGTAAACAATATTTTTATAAAAGCATATTTTTAAAAGTAAAAAGTGCTTTGTAGATGACTTATTTGGATATGATATTTTTTTTATAAATAATTAGATCCTATAAGACAATGAACTTCATGGCGATATCTCAGGTTGAATTCTTACAAGGACTCATTTATATAAATAACTTGAAAAATAATTTTTTTCTGAACATATTTATATGTCAATCGAAATCTAATACTCTATCTGGATGCAAAAATAAAAATTCATGTATTATAAATTTTTAAGAATACAGCAAACTCTGGACAAATGATTTGAACCAAATACTAAAAGTTGTGCTGTATCCACATATAGTTCAGGATCCATTAGCAAGACAGCAAAATCAATAGAGATTTGTCTTTGTAAATCCATTGCAGGTTGAGTAGATATTCCTAGTCTGGGGTACCAAACTCTTTTTGCCTTAAATGTTTTTAAAGATAAATATAAGAATGCCATCTGGTTGTAAACCAGCAATTTTTATTATCTTAATGAGATAATTAACAATTAAATAATAAAATCTTTGTACAACTCATTTGTAAAAGAAAAGCTTCTTCCCTAAAGGAATCAGTGCCTGTGTTACTATATACAAATGCAGGGTCCTATATCCTTTTACCTCACATTCATTCAACTTTTATTTGCATATTCAGTGATGGTCCCAGTACTAAAGTTTCTCCCACAACAATAGCATCTATTCTACCATAAAGAGTAGCTCCTCCTAGGCAGAATGATGATATGTAGTAAGATCTAGTGCCCTCTTATTTCAGTTGCCTTGCTGAATTTTATTTTCAGAATTCTATTAAGTATTTAGAAGACCTTAATTATCAATTAGTCATAAGTAAAAAATATTTGTAAACTTAAAATTATCAAATTTAAAGAAATAGTAATGCTTTTACTACTAGAATGCAAATCAGAAACAGTTTGCTTCCTCTGAACTCCACTGAAAATGCTTCTTCGCGTGCTCTTTTCAGTTAGCATTATGCTAAATACTTCAAAGAATAGAATAATAGAAGCAGTGAGAATTACCAGTAACACAGAAATTAACTGTGTAGGGGATGGGAAGATCATATGGATTAATTTTCCATTTGACTAAATTTGCATTTATTGCAGTAGAATTAAATGTGCATAAATTGCACTGTAATAGTTGAAGTGTATCCTTTGGACTGATTTTTAGGATTTACAGTTTATATTTTTATTATGCATTGGGGTTAATTTTTTCCCATGGGAACATATTTTAAATGTAATAGAACTAAGTAGAAAAATATGTTTTAATGTTTACTTATGCAATGTAGCAAATCATTTTTATAAACAGTTATCGCATAGTTTAATAATAATTTTAAGTATATCTTAACATGTTGTAGCCTGCTATTTTCAATGCATATGATAAATTATATTACAATACCAACAAAGTAATTATGATTTGAGGTAGAAATTATGATGCTATCAGATGTACTGGTATAGTACATTTATATTTATTTTAAGTTTTTTATGTAACCTAGTTTAACTTAATTTAATTTTTTAAGTTTTTTTTATTTTGAGAGAAGGAGCTTGTAAATGGGGGGGCAGAGAGAGAGGGGAAAGAGAGAATCCCAAACAGTCCCCACAGTGTCAGTGCAGAGCCCAATGCAGGACTAGAACCCATGAAACATGAGATCATGACCTGAGCCAAAACCAAGAGTCAGATGCTTAACTGACTGAGCCATCCAAAGACCCCTAATTTAATTTTCAAAAGCAAATGATGTTTAGCATTAGGTAAACTGTTTAATTAAAAAGGAACATGCAAAAGGATGAAACTGAACCATTTTCTTATACCATACACAAAAATAAATTCCGTCAAGGACAGAAATTACATGCTGTTTTTTTTCCCCTAGGAAGTGTGTCTTGGGTTTTTCCCTTATTATTTTCTTTTTTCCTCTTCTTTTTTTTGGTGGTAAGGGTGGTTATGTTTAAATGAAGTTGCTCTTACAACACCAAAGACTTAATCATCCATTTCATATATAAAAGGTAGCTACTTTTTTGCATGGACCTCAAGTATATTGTAGTATAGAGGTGGAATTTAAGGAAAGGTATTAAGCAGGCTGTGTTGTAGCTTATGGGCAAGTAATAAATTGTATCATTTATCTTGAATGTATCATAGATAAGCTGCTATATAATGATTGCCACTTCAGATAGCTGTGAAATTAGGTGATTAAC
>NC_043702.1:86152092-86244063 GCF_006229205.1 Suricata suricatta | reverse complement strand
CTAATTTCTGTATAAGTCTAATTACATGAAATAGAAGTTGGGATTTTGATTTTTTACTTTGCTTTTCTGTTTGGAGTGTCATTGTAACTACTGTATTGTAAATGATGGAAAATAATTGCATATGTTAAAAAAATAAATTGTGTTATATTCCAAAAAAAAAAAGAAAAAAAAATTCAAAATGGATTAAAAACCTAAATGTGAGACATGAAACCATACAAATCCTAGAGAAGAACACGGGTACTACCGTATATGGTATTGGTCATAGAAATTTCTTTCTAGATATGTGTCTTGAGGCCAGGGAAACAAAAGCAAAAATAAACTGATGGGATTTCATCAAAATAAAGAAGCTTCTGTACATGAAAAAAACAAACAACAAAACTACAAGGAAACCCACAGAATAGAAGAAGATATTTGCAAATGACATATTTGAGTAAGGGTTAGTATCCAAAATATACAAAGAGCTTATAAAACTCAACATTCAGGGATGCCTGGGTGGCTCAATTGGTTAGTTAAGCATCAGACTCTAGATTTTGGCTCAGGTCATGATCTCAGTTCAAGCCCTGCATCGGGCCCTAGGTTGACAATGCAGAGCCTGCTTGGGATTCGTCCTCTCTGCCCTTCTCCTGCTTGTTCTTACTCTCTCTCACAATAAATAAACAAACATTAAAAAAACACTCAACATCCAAAGAATGAGTAATCCAGTTTAAAAATAGGGAGAAGGCATTATTCCGAACAAGACATCAAGATGGCCAACAGACACATGAAAACATGCTCAACATCACTGATCATCAGGAAAATACAAATCAAAATTATAATGAGATCTTACCTCACACCTGTCAAAATGGGTAAAATCAATAACACAACATACAACAGGTATTGGTGAAGCTGTGGAGAAAGGGGAACCCTCTTGCCCTGTTGGTGGGAATATAAACTGGTGTAGCTATGCTGGAAAACAGTTTCTCAAAAAAAGTTGAAATTAGAACTACCCTACAATCCAGCAATTGCACTACTAGATATTTACCTGAAGATTCAAAATTACTAAATCAAAGAGATTCACGTACCCCAATGTTTATAGCGGTATTATCTACAGTAGGCAAATTATGAAAACAGTCTAAATGCCCATAGGCTGATGAATGGATAAAAACGTAGTATATACACATGGTGAAATATTACTCAGCCACAAAAAGAATGAAATCTTGCCATTTGCAAAGACATGGATAGAGTAGAGAGTATTATGCTAAGCAAAAGAAGTCAGTCAGAGAATGTCATATACCATATAAATTCACTCATATGTGGAATTTAAGAAACAAAAGAGCAAATGGGGAAAAAAAGAGAGAGAGAGGCAAATCAAGAAACAGCTGTTACCCACAGAGGAGAGATTGATGGTTACCAGAGGGGAGGTGGACGGGGGATGGTTGGAATAGGTGATGGGGATTAAGGAGGGCACTTGTGATGAGCACTATGTGTTGAATGGAAGTGTTGAATCACTATATTGTATATATGAATGTTAACTAATGGGAATTTAAATATTTTTTAAATCTCTACCTTGAAATATCAAAATAAAATAAAATTAAAATAAAGAAGAACAGATTTTGGAATCAAACATATAAGGCTTATAAAACTGGTTTTACTTAATCATTCTAAGCCAGCATTAGAATATCTTATGAGCACTGAGCCCTGACACATGGAGGGTACTCAACACATGATAATGATCATTACCATTGTTAATTTTGTGGCTAGAACTTCAATACTGAATTTAGAACAAATGCTATTGATTATGTTGAGTTATCAACATATTACATTTAATTAATTGATAATTTGTGTTAATGTATTCTTCATTAAGGTATCAGGAATTATATTTATAACATTAAGTATTCTCTTTATATTTTTCATAAGGAAAATTGCAAATTATTTGAATGTATAGTGACATTCACATATTTACCTAGTGTTGATGGTATGCAAGTTCCTCCATTTTGACAGTAGTTGCTACAGTGATTGACTTCACATCTGTCTCCTGAGTAACTGGGCCAACAGTGACACCTTAAGTCACCTTTCTCATTTAATAGGCATCTTCCTCCATTTTCACAAGTCAATTTGCATGAATCATCTGGTTATAAGAAGAAAAGTACAAATTAGCATGCTATTCAGTGGGTGGTGGAGTGAGAACAATTCCTATAAAAATTAAATATTAGGATTTACTTTTTAAAATAAAATTCCCCAAATAAATACCCCTAATATAAAAGTAGAAGAAACAAAATAGTATAAATACTATCTGAAAACAGAGAAATAGATATTAACCACTGTTGAATGATGAATAAAAATATTGAATGAACCGTTACTCTTTAGGTGTAAAGGATTATCAATCACTTCTTATATTTATTAAAACTTTAATAAAACAAACTGAAACTTCCTAAAAATAAAATATTTTGTAACCAATACATTTTCCTTATGATATAAACAAACATGGCCTATTTTTAGGACTGTTTGATATTAAGCCAAACTGAAATATGTAGGATAAATTTATAGTATATATACATTTGTATATATATATATAATTTATAGTCTAGAAAAACATTCAAATGAAAGTATATTTTTTAACGAGATTATACATCCTTATTAACTATGTATAAACAATTTAAAAATAAAAGTCACTTAGATCTGATGTGAGATGTTGATAAAACAGTGTCAGAAACATTTCCATAAGTAAAATTTCCATATGGTAAATGATTAGGCACCATCTGTCTACTTAATAGATTTTGGCTGAGGATAAGAAAGGATAGTCATTCTCTCGGGTTGCAAAAATGTTTTTAAAAATATGATGAGTCTGATTTATGATAAGAATTTGTTTGGAATAATTTTTCAGGTTATTTTTTTAGATGTGCTGACATGGCCTTGCTCCATTAGAAATAGTGCTTTACTTAGGGAAGGACATAATGCTCAATGCAATACAAATTATTGAGAATACTATAAGAAAAGTTTGGTTCTAGAATATGTCTTCTACTAAAGTCATGCCTTTTTTTATTTAAAGTGGAGTAAGGTCAAATCAAAACAGCCTGCATTCCTTATTCAAGATATATTGGCTCATACATAGTAGAAGCTTTAATATGTTACTGCAATAATCACAAGAGCACCTTAAAGAACCTCAGTGACCTCAAATTTAAAAAAAATGATTCAAATATCATATTCCCTGTCATACATATAGACTATTTATCAGCTGTACCAGACAATTCTGAGACCTGCCTCATGGTAAAGCAAATAGTTGAATATAAAGGTTGAATTCTCAAGAAAGATCTAGAATGGAAATACATGCTTTCTTAGTTTAAAATTCACCCAAACATTTCTAATTCATTCTGCATAAAAGATCCTAAATGGAGCTGTGAATGTAAACAGTGAAGATAAATATTTAAGGCATTATGATCACAGTTAAGATTACTACGTGGGGGAATTCATTTTCACCTGTAAATGTTCTATGTTAACTACATAGATATTCAAAATCTAGGGGTATCTGGTGACTCAGTCTGTAAAGCGTAAAGCGTCCAACTTTGGCTCAGGTCATGATCTCACAGTTCGTGTGTTCAAGCCCAATGTCTGGCTCTGTGCTGACAGCTCAGGGCCTGGAGCCTACTTTGGATTCTGTGTCTCCCTCTCTCTCTGCCCCTTCCTCACTTGGACTGTCTCTCTCTCAAAAACAAATAAACATTAAAAAAATTAAAAAACAAAACAAAAAAAACCAAAATCTCTACATGTTAAGATAAGTGCATTTCTACAACGTGCTTCATAGGCAAGAGGAATTTTAAAATATAACACTGCTTGATGAAATAGAAATGGAGTTTCAAAATCTAACTGTAATAGTTTTATAATGAAAAAGAAGGCTGCTTTTGTCAATAACTAAATCACCCCTAGAAGCCAAGCTCCAGCAATTATAATCAACTATAGGAAAGAGCAGGTGAATACTTTTCCAAGAATGAGTAGCATTTGAATTTCAAATTTCTTACATGAAGATTAAAAATATTCAGTGTTTCATCATTTAACAATAGCAGCTAGGAAAAGGCAAGTAATTATAAAGTGCAGAAAACTTGGCTACCAAATGTTAATGTCAGGAAAAAATTAATTGGCACTTATCTACACCAATCAATAATTCTGAAATCTCCTTATTTATATTCTTAACTGAGGTGGTTCAAGATGTCTGCTACCATGGCTCATATGCATAGAGGCCAATGTGAATATTTTTTTAACACTCTGATCATTTAAAATGTAAGATTTTCTTTTAATTTACAAAATCATGCCTTTCAATCAGATCTGAAATAGTAAAACTGAAATTTCTTAAAAAGTTTTAGATCTTAGATAAGCCCATATGTAGACAAACATGCTTTCTCAAACTATAAAATTTGGTATGTAATACAGTGGAAAACCTGTTACATTTTCTTACCTACTTCATGATAGATTTATCTTAGAGTGCTGTGTGTCTATTTTTTGCAAAGCATTGTGCTAGGCAGTTTATATATGTCATTTTCAGTATTTTCAGTGACTCTGGACTTGGACAATAGAGGTGACACAGAGGCACTGGGGTGCTCTGTGTGGTGGTTAAGAGTAGAGAATGCCTAGGTTCATCTTGGGATGACAATCAACTGAGCCTCTCCCTGCTTTAGTTCCTAATCTATAAAAACAGGGGCAATGATAATACTATCATTGGGGATTTGGGGAAATGAAATATCATTTATATACATATATATATGTATAACTTACATTATGTTTTTCTCATAAACCTTCAAAATATTTATTACTACTAGTAGTAGTAGTAATATTTATTGTTAATCTAATTTTACACAGGAGAAATGGAGACTAAGGGAAGATAGGGCCAAACTAATGAGTTAAGTGATCTTGGCCTAATGCAAACTTGACCTCAGATCTATCCCAGGGCAACTTCTTCCTGTGTATTTGTTGATCATTGAATAAATAATTTGGATTATTAGATAAATAATTTATACTAGGCAAAGAAGAGAAAAGGGGAGTTATGTAGAAGAGATATTAATGTCTAGTTATAAAGGAAAAACAGCAAAAACTTTAGGCAATTTGACCATAAAACAACACTGTTAACATCTGAGTCAATGTAAAAGTCATATTGATGGCATTAGTAGAATACTTCTGTCCAAAATCTTAATTTCTCTCTGAGGGGTCTCTAATATAGGTAGACACAGTACATGGTAGGGGGGCACCTGTGAGAGTGTGGTTAAGAGTGTATGTTGAACTAGTAAAAATGTGGCACTTCTTACAGGGAAAGACTGAGATTTAAAAAAAATCTATTTCTGAGAGTAAAGAGCAATATGTGGCCACACATAGTTTACATACATGACCATGTCAGAGCAGCTAATGTGCCTAATAACATTTGAAAATGTTCATTTAATTCTCTTACTCGACCTCACAGTTGAGATCACAGCTACTCTGGTTGGAAAGATAATCAATAAAAAGAAAGGATGCATTCTAGTGCCAGTGACAGCTTCCTCTTCAAGAGCTGGCACTAAAGTGCTCATCCAAAATACCAATCATGATTCACAATTAGCTCTCTGTTAAGAGATTTCTAACCTTGCCACCCACAACAGTGGTTCACACATGCTGCACCCTAACTAAAATAAATGACTTTCTATTTCCTTTACATGCCTTATTTTCATGCTTTTTCAGTTCCTCTGTCTTAAGATTCTGATCCCTCATTCTCACTTAATCTGAATCCCATCTGTCTTTACAGACCTTGTACTAAGGTCATATTCTACAGAAAACTGTAATCAGTTCTCTAACCGGATGATCATCTAAATTCTCATAATAGGTTTAACTCTGTCTCTTCTGTGCCATTTATCACAGTCGACACAAATATCTATCTATTCATCATTTCACCTTTGCAACTATTTCATCTTTGCATATCCGGAGCTTAAAGAATATATATTAAATGAAGGAGGTACGATAGTTTTAGACACTTCAGAGTCGTGGAAAGGCAAAAGTCTTCAGATTGCTATGAAGAGATCCTGTGTGTCTCAGTGGAAACTGTTGTGATCCTCAAGGATTTTAGAGCACTATATTTTTTTCCATGTCAGGAAATTTACTGAGTGTTGATTTTCTTTTCACTTAATAGCAATTTGGTTTTCCATTATGCTTAATGTCTTGATTGCGAGGAAACCTAATGTCAGTTTACCTGGATAGTTGAGAGACATCTCTTCTTTCTCTTTTCTCATCATACTATTTTGGTTTTTGATTTTATGTTATTTTTGAATGTTTGCTATTTATTACTTATAGGCATCTGAAACAATGTTTAACTTTTTAAAATGTTTGTTTTAATTTAATGTAGCTTCTAAAATATGAGCTCTAAGAGTGAAGACATCTTGTCAGTTTTGTTTCAAAATCAGTCCTTAGTTCCTAAATTAGTGTTATGTTTTACTCATAAGCCTTCAAAATATTTATTAGTATTATTAGTAGTATATATTGTGCATTAAATTTTACATGGAAGCAACTACAACTTTATTTCTTTTTTTTCCAGGAGATGGTGAGTTTTATCGTCTTGTCTGGATAGAGGTTTGATTTGCTCTTGAATGTTCCATGGTGGAGAGACTAGGAGAAAGCACAGGATGCTGAGCTCTATTCGGTGTAATCTTCTCCCTCGTTCTCATCTTCGCCATCATGGAGAGAGCAGCATACTTGCTTGCAGAACTGAACTTGGAAGCTGGATTTTCTTCAGGTTTCTTTGGCTCAGGTGCAGATCGGGAGTCCTGATCCTTTTTGCCATGTTTCCTATCTGACTCCTGCCAGTGGTCTTTGTTCCCTCCATATCCTGGACCACGGCTGGAGTTCCCACTTTGGCCTTTTGGGATACTCACTCCATCTACTTTGTTTTCATCTTTCCTTGCTGGTCCTTCCTCAGATGGCTGAGCCAAACTACTTTCCCCCCTCCACTTGTAGGGGACTGCCGCTCTGTGTCAGGGTTCTGCGACCTAGCAGGAGGTTGGAACTTCCCTTAACCCCAGCATTCTCCTTTGGTGGAGGGGCTGGCATTACCTTTAGAGGCTGTTCAGGGTTGGGAGGCTTAGAAGTTGGAGAGTGACAGTCTCCTCCTTATTGAGTGTTCCCTTTTCTAAAGACTTCTCACTCTCTCTCCTTCATGCATTTCTGCCAGATGTGGCTGAGGTTCCAGTCTGTGATGACTCACTTCCTGTCCTGGACCTTTCCCATTCCTGGGTTTCTTCACCCAGCCAGCTTGGGTGTCACTCCCGAGGCCTTAGCTCTAGCTTGGGATCATCCAGCTGGCGCTTCAGCTTCTCCTCCTCCTTCTGTGGCCGCTCCTCTACTTCTCACTCTCTAGCAGGTGTGTCAACGGCTTCGCCCCTCCAAAGACAGAGGCTGCTTGACTGGACTGCGAGGTGCCAGCAGAGGAATCATCTTTCTTAGGTGTACTCCGAGGCTCTAGATTCAGTTTGGGTCTTTGGGGGGACCTCTGTCATCATGCCTACAATCATCCCGAGAGTAATCTCTGGAGCTCCATGACCGATCATCTCGTGTGTCATGGCTGTCTTCCTAGCAGTCCCCACCTCCTCTGTAGTCATCATCCCTACCGTACCCGCTACCAAATGCTCTTCTGCCACTGCCTATCCTGGAATCCTAACCTCTATCATAGTCTCTGCTGCCTCGGTCATTATAGTGATCCCGGCCCCTGTATCGATCCATATCTCAGCGTGGGCCCTCACGACACCCATCCCGGTATGGGTCTGAATCCTAACGATCTCGATTACTTCTCTCCAAAGCTGTCGTCGCCTCTCCTAGGCTGGTAGACATCGAAGCTGTCCGTGGCAGGACGCGCCTCCAGTCTGTATCTGTTTTGTCAGAATCCCGATTTCTATCTCTGCCAAAAGAACGAGCATCCCTGTCTTTATCCTGTGCTTGATCAGCAACGTCCCCTCGAATTCTCCTGTTACCTAGAGACTCTTTGTTGAGGCTCCGGGCACTGAGCAAAGAATCCCGGTCCTCAGACTCAGCGTAACCAAACCCTTTCCACCTTTCTGGATTGCTGGGTTCACGTGGTAAACACACTGCACTGATATTTAATCCTCTAAAGAATTCCTTAATGGAATCTTCTGTCACATCGTAGGGCAGGTTCCCTAGAAAAGCAGTGTAGGGTGGCGATTTTGGAAGACGGCTCCAGTCGATGTTGGGTTCCCGAGCAGCCCGCGGAACAGTGGGCAGGACTGAACGGTCAATCAGAGGTACCCTATACACGTCGTCATCATTACTGTGCCAGGTGGTTGAAACATCTCCTTCCAGGTCGTCTGTTTCATCAGCCCAGCTGACCGGTTTAGGGACAGAAGTGCTTCCTCCCCCAGTCCCTCCATCCTCAGCCAGAAAGTCTGTTAGGGAGATAGTTTTCCCCTTCATATTCTTCTTTTTTCCTGGAGCCGCCATGTTGGGAGAAGGAGAGAGAACACACTACAACTTCATTTCTTATCCTCAGTTTGTAAATTAGTGTTTGGCACACAGAAATTGTTCACTATGAATTTGATGAATGAGTAAGGGTTTTTAAGGCTGGGTTTAAACTTATGACAAAATAATACTCACTGATAGAAGAGCTATATAAAACTATCTTGATTTGGCATTTGACTTCAAAGTTCTTAATCTAGTTTTAAATGTATAGTAAGTGCTCTGTGAATAAATGAGGAATAAATTGATAGGATGTCATCATCAGAGAGAGTAGTTTACACAGGCATTCAAGAACCAGTGATATTAAGGCAGATATACTGATGACTGAGTAACTAATTCTGTTCAGTTTCAATAGTCATGAAAATTCATCCTGCAAATAAATTCATTATTTACAGAATAATGAAGTTTACCTACCTAAGAGACTGTCATCACTGCAAGTACCATTAATCAAATATTTTCCTTCTGGACACACACAGGTGGCTCCAAAGGGATTCAGCAAACACAGGAAGTCACACACTAAGTCCAAGCATGGATTGGGTACTAATTAAAACAAAGGAAAATAAGGAAATGCATAACTATAAGTACCACAGGTTTCAAAAATGTAAAATTTAATGGTGAAAGGATGCAGTAGCAATGTTAAAAAAAGTCCTATCAAATTGCTATTGGGTATATGTCCTTTCAGTGTTACCATCCTTCTTTATAGGTAAAGAGGAAGTATTACCCAATGTCCATTATTAACAGGAAATTTACCCTGATTTACACTTCTCCCAAGGGAGAAGAAATTATTCAAATATACGGTTTGTCCCTCTTCCATCTGACTTAATTTTGGTCAAAGAGTTACTCTAGGATACCAAAATACAGTTTGGGTCAATGTAAAACAAGTGAAGCCAACTGAAGCCTTTGGGGACCTAATCTCCATTTTAGATAGCTTCAGAACTGCTGAACAGACAGAAACAACTTCCCCCTTGTATTTACAAAGACTTAAAACCCATATGTACTTGTTCAAAACACCAACAGAGTATATGACTTTTTTTTTCTGAAACACCACATTTAACATGATTTCCTTCACATCAGGTTGGAGTTTGTGTGCATGTAAATGTCTGCCACATCTATTTTTGTCTACATTTCTAACCAATTAGCATCTTCTGCAGTCGTAACTACTCCACAGCTCACCTTGGAGAATCTGTCATTAAATGACTATGAAAATGGCTTTCATTCTGTTAGAACCACTTCTCAAACATGTGTTATACTTAGGGCAGATTTTTATTTGTTTATGTAGTTTTTATGAAGGTGGTATTTTTGACTATGAGTAAGAATCAGTCAGAACTAGAGGATGATAGAGAGCATCCTCGTATTAATCCTGGGACTAAATATGTCAAACTGTTGGTAAAGAGCAACAAAACTTTGGACAGGATTTCAGTAAATTCTTAGGGAACTACATGCTGCTTTACTCTGTTTCCAGAACTGATTTAGATAATTACCTATTGTTGCCTTTCCAGATAATTGTACCAATGAGGTAAAATCTCTTTTTATTTGCCATAAAAATTATCAACAAATCCTACACATTTTCTTGAAGTGTAACTCATACATAGAGACAGATCATTAGCATTTCAGCCACTTTTTTTTTACTTTGTTCTTCAATATTTTTGATAGCTGTGTTTGAAACATACCTTTCAAGATAATTACATCAATCATTTACCTATTCTTTTCTAGGAGGGAAAGTAACAATAAAAAATCACAATCAGAGAAAATATAACCCTTGAAAGCAGTACCTCTAGGATGATTTTAAAGCTGGGATGTTGATATTATGATTGTTATTGGTTATCAGTAACAAGTGTCAAAATGGCGAATGATGAATTTAACTACTTGCATGGTTTATATATAGACTTATAGGTTTTATTAAGAATTTTAGAAAAGCAGGAGACTTTTTTTTTAAATAAACAATTCTAACTCCAAGGAAACAGAGTCCAATGCCAAATAAACTTCTGTGCAATTAATACCTTCTCTTTGGTAATTAAAAAAAAATTAGTGATTTCAAAATTAAAGTTACTTAATTGTGGGATTAAGACATTGAAAGAGTTAAAGTATTTTAAAGTACTGTCTTCTGAGAGTCATGTCAAAAAAAAAATCACCAACGTCAAAAACAATCTAAGATATACTTACGGTCTAGTTGTTTATAGCGATGAGATATCAAAACACCTTTCGTTTTATCAACATTTAAAGCTAGGTGCTCTACTGAACCATGGCCAAATTTTTGTACTCGAAACACACCATTTTTAGGTCCTGCTCCATATATATAATCTTCAAAAACATCAATTCTATGTGGATGTAACAAGCCTAGAATTTTTAAAAGATGGAGTTACAAAAGTTGGAATGTAAATAAGTGTGTGGACTTAACACCAAGTTTATTTAAGATCATGTAGAAAATCTTATTACTATGGTTTAAAAAAAAACTTTTCAGAATGACAGTGTTTTTAATATTAGCTGCAGAGTTGTCAGAATTAATTTCCTTCCAGTAGGAATATGTGAAATACTAAACATATCACTCACAACATAAAAAAATATTTCTATCATCACTTTTACCATCTGCAGCCTCACACAGCATTTGCTGGGGGCTTACTAGATGCAGAGTCATCTCTGCTGTGCAGTTTGCAGACAAAAGAAAGCTACAAGGCAGCCTTATCTATTGAACACAAAGAGGAAGCCCACAAAATTCTTAATTTGTGTTCTAGATCAACTTAATGATCAAATTAGATTGAATGACAAAATGAAAAGAGAAAGGCTTTACTATCATCTGTTTTCAAAATGGGATCAAGAAAACAACCTGGCAAATGGTAATGATGCGTATGACAAGTGTGGCTAACAATAAGAGAGGCCACCGTTTTTCCCAATTTAAGAAATGACTGTTACTTTAAGAGGTTTTATGAAAAGAATAATTAATCTAACTTTTGATACTGAAATTTATAACAAGCAAAATGACAACATTTATATTTAAGTTATCTAGAGGCTAAAAAATCATAAAATGCTTTTTTAAAATTTATATGTTTCTTCAATGTAGTTAAGCTGAAAAGGTCAACTTTCTTGTAATCAGTTGTAATATGGAGTTTTTTGGTCATCTAGGACCATCATAGAAAAAAACACACATTAGGCAAGGGCACAATGAAAGTTCAATTTAATTATTTTTCTTTCAACTTCTCTGCTTTTGTTAAAAAAAAACAAGAAGCAAAGCTATATTTAGTATATGTAATATATACATAAAAAACTTCAAGTCCATATTATAAATAATTTGTGGTAAATAAGAGAAGAGGTTGTGGTAGGGAAGGGCAAAAAAATTCACCAGAAAGAACTAAGGTTGCCAGGCAAGGAAAGTGAGAGAAAAAAAAAAAAAAAGAATTAAATAAAGGAAGTAGGCACAGAGGTGGGAATAAGAAAGGGAACCATAAAATAACACAAGCAGATTCTGCAGTCACTGGAGATAGAGTTAAGTAATTTTTACACTCAGCTTTTCACTTGAATGCAGTAATTTTTATGATGAGGTTTTATCATATAAGTAATTCATTTTTTAAGATATTTTAATTCCTCTTTTAGAGAGAGAGAGAGAGAGAGAGAGAGGGTGCAAGTGAGCTGAGCGAGGGGCAGAGAGAGAGACTCCCATAGGAGAAGGGGGAGAGAAAGAAGAGGGAGAGGGAGAGGGAGAGTGAGAGGGAGAGGAAGAGGGGGAGAGGGAGAGAGAGGGAGGGAGGGAGAGGGAGAGGGAGAGAGAGAGAGAGCGAGAGAGAGAGAGAGAGAGAGATGGAGCTCACCACCTCGAACTCAATCTCACCCAAAGTGGGGCAGAGCTCACCCAATATGGGACTTGAACTCAAGAACCACGAGATCATAACCTGAGACGAAGTCAGATGCTTAATGATTAAGCCACTCAGGCACCCTACAGTAATTCATTTCTGCTTGCTATCACTGCAATCTGAAATAAAAATTTGTGTTCAGAGGCACTAATCTTGATTAATTGAAGTGTTCTGCTCAGAATGTAACAGAAGGAACAGAATGAAAATTTTCTGAATCTGAGCAGCAATGGACCATGTATGCCATAGGCTAAGTTCTTCTGGCCTGGCCTCTTTGTTCTTCTACTGGGAATGAAAATTATAATCTAGAGTAAAAGCAACAACTTGTAAGGAAAAAGAATTTGAGGAAATTCAGAATATAAAGCTTTCATATGTATATTAACATACCATTACTTAACATTCTCAATAATAATTAAAAGGCAAAACAAAAGCACTTCACAAACCTTGTTTGCTGCTGACAGAGACTACTGAATCAGAGCCATCATACAGAACACTGCCAATAACAGAAAGCTCAAGGTCAGCCCAGTATATTCGTTCACTAAAATGATCCACAGCCAGACCTACAAAATCAATACATAAGGATAAATAACAAAAATAAATGAGATTATTTAAATTTATGTTTCTGCTTCTTACTATACAATTATGATTGATATTTTTTCAAGTTTCAAAGAAATTAACCAGTCTACATCATGGTACTGTAGAAATTAGAAAAAAATGAAATAACTAATCTTTATCTGAAATAAATGTGTGTAGCTTACCTAGAATTTAATAAGCTGTAGTAAAAATTTTCCTTCACATTTGAAAACCAGCCTAAATATCTTTCCTTTCCACACTTACTGGTTTCCTAATTAGGGCTATTTAAAAATAAAAAAACAACTTTTCCCTGAAATTTTAGTTTTTATCTTTATAGTATATACAGAGTTATTTAATCCTTTAAATCACTTATCCAACCTTTATTTAAAATAACTCAGTGTGTGGGGCTCCTGGGTTGCTCAGTTGGTTAACTGTCTGAATTTGGCTCACGTCATGGTTCGTGAGTTCGAGCCCCATCTTGGCCTCTGTGCTGACAGCGCAGAGCCTGGAATCTGCTTCAGATTCTGTTTCTCTCTGCCTCTGCCTTACTCACACTCTATCTCTGTCTCTCGCTCTCAAAAATGAACATTAAATTTTTTTAAATTTAAAATAATTCAGTGTAATTATTTATATTTTGAATACCTTTATGAAGGTATGTTTCTCAGAATATTCATGGGATTAATCACAAGACATTTTCAGCCATTTGGAGTTAACCTATGGTGTGGTGAGACACTTGTGTGCATGGCAAAGTTTAAACTAACTAAAGATTGATGTTTACAGTAGAAAGAATAAATGGCAAATTCTTTAATTAAGGTCCTAGTTTTACTTATATTTTTCACCCTAATCATTTATTTTCTTTGGAACTACTTGTGTTTATATTTATCATCAGTATCTGCTAGTGAATAACAGCAATTGAGTAAAATAAGATGTGGTAAAAAAAAAAATAGTGTTTTTCTATTTACTCGTTTTTTTTTTAATTTCAAATGTGATGGAGTCCAGATAGTATCTTCTTGCAAAAATATCGACAGAAAGCATATCTTAAGTAAACTTCCTTCAATATAGAAAAGATCTATACCACATAAATTCTATGTCTTCAATGGTATAGATATTTAATTTTTGTGACTAGCTAGTCTGTATATATGATTATATAATAAAAACTATACAATGAAACTAAAATAGCTGTGGCAGCTAAAAGTTAAATAACTTTCTCAATCAGAACATTGAATAATTAACTGAGATACACCTCAATGGCAATGCAACTGAATGAAAGGTATTGTTGAATTTGTGTTAATTGGATTCCTTTGTAGATAGTCCAAGATTTAATAATCAGAATGAAAAATAAACTCACAGTGACGATAACACAAGAATAATTTTTAGTTAAGTTGTAGATCTAGCCCAAATGTAATCAAACCAAATACAAATATTTTTTCTCAAGTATAGTATTAAAGATGTACTATGCCCAATCAGTTTCTGAGAAATGACTTAGCAATTAAAACAAGTGGTTTATGTGTTCCTAGTTTCTGATCAATGATTAATTTGCTATTTGGAGTCATGTTGGAAGTTATGCTTTTGCTTCTCCATGTATAATTATGGTGACATGAACCACAAAATGACCCAGTTTCCTTCTGCCACCATTATATTTCAAAACAGTTGTCTAAGAAGGGTTGAAAACACTGTTTTCTTTCTCTTTCACCAATGTAATATAACAGAAGTAGATTTTAAAAAGCTGTCCCCCAAATTGGTCTTCACTTTTGGATATTAAATTTGTAAACTGTAGGAAAGAAGACAACAGTCTAATTTCAATATCATTGCTTCGATTCAGCAGCAGTAAAAAAGTTCTCAAAAGTATCATATACTGCATTGTTAGCCTAGGCTTGTCTAAGATATACTCATCTTTATCATCTATGCTCACATATCGTGCTATTGGATGGAATTACATCTAGATAAAAATTATATAACAAAGCTTTCAGATGAGTGGGATTTATATCCCAAAAAATCCACAAATCGATGATTTTGATTTTTCCTTAAGCCCTTTAATAAAAGAAGTAGTCTTTTAAATTAAAAAGTTAATAAAGGAATCAACTAACTTTTCTTGCTACAGAGATGAGAGTGAAGTTTATATGAAAGAACACGCTCATTTCTATCTTTAAAATATCACATCTCCTTTTTGTCTTTAATAAAGTACCAATAATAAAATGGAAAAAAAATCAATTCCCAAGAAATTCATCTTTATCTGAACTGGGAATAATGGATATTTGCAACCAAGTCTGTGTAAGTATAGAAATTTTAAAATAAAATGTCATTTATGTTCTATTCAGGTATTATGGAATCACAATTTGGAAGGTTTTTAAAAGATAAAGATAAAGGCTCACTAAGTTTTAGGAATGTATGGTAATGGCTCTATTCATGTAGTAATTTGCTTAACTTCTCCCATGATATCAAGACTATTATTACATTTTAGGGATTTTTGAATCTCACTTTTGTTGAACTCTGAAAATTTCCAAGATCTTCCCCCTAGTTCCTCTATTTCCACTATGGTCTTCAAAAAAAAGAGAAGAAAAAGGAAATGATAAAAGCAAAATCTTATAAGAAATAGCCATATTTGTGATATTTGAGAAGACTTGAAGAGAGTAATCAATTAAAATCACTGTGTTTTCAGAAATAGAGAAAAAAATTATACACATTGTGTGTTAATACAAAGTCAAGGTTCGTAAGTTAGTATTAACCAGCAAGTATGAACTACCATATTCTTGCTTTAAGAGATGATAAAAAGGGTCCAAACACGGAAAATATTTACCACTGTGTCAAACTTATTTTTTTAATTGTTAAAACTGTTTTTTGAAATAGGTTGCCAACTTCCAGTCTTACCTTCCAAACTAAAGTTATACACACACACACACACACACACACACACACACACACCCTTATATGAGTGTTAATTAAATAAATGCATCAAGAAATTTTGAAATAGTCCTAAGTTTTATCCATTTTCTTTAATTAGATACCTTTTGTTGTATAGGAAAAAATAATTTACAGATTGAATGAATAATTACAACTGGTTCAGGGCCAGTGTGTAATTCTTTAATCTCTCAGAAACTGTCATGATTTGAGGGGAGCTAAAGACCACATACATAAGCTTCTGGTATAGATTAATATGTATTTAAACCAAACACATGTAAGCTTACATGTTCTCTTACTGGAGGGAGAGCTGGAAAGTGACCCCGACACTCATTTATTAACCCAGTATATATTCATAAGACATCTCCCTTGTACACATTGTCAGGTATTAGTTATGTAGCAAGGAACAAAACAGATCATGTTCCTACTCTTATGGAATATGAAACTCACCTACCACACAACTGACTGAATCAGAAGACAGATTATGCTTCTTGTTGTTAATACAATGCCTTATAAAATAAACAAGTGTGTCATTTGTTAAAAGATGCCATAAAACCATATCATGGGTTAGAATGTTAAAAACTATAGGCATTCATCCTTTCATTCATTCAATACATGATTATTCTTAAGCACACACCAACTATAGACACTATAATATTCTTCAATGTACATAAGAATACCAGTAATGGTTTTTATTTAAGTTTTTTATGGTCTTCATTAACAAAAGAAAGGAAAAAGACCATATGATCCTGTTGATAGATGCAGAAAAAGCATTTGACAAAATACAACATACTCTCAATAAAAACTCTCGAGAAAGTCGGGATAGAAGGAACTTACTTAAACATTATAAAAGCCACTTATGAAAAGCCACAACCAATGTTATCCTCCATGGGGAAAAACTGGGAGCTTTCCCCCTGACATCAGGGACACAACAGGGATGTTCACTCTCACCACTGTTGATTAACATAGTGCTGGAAGTCCTAGCATCAGCAATCAGACAACAAAAGAAAATAAAAGGCATCAGAATCAACAAAGAAGGGGGCGCCTGAGTGGCTCAGTCGGTTAAGTGTCTGGCTTCGGTCAGGTCAGGTCATGATCTCACAGTTTGTGGGTTCGAGCCCCGCGTCGGGCTCTGTTCTGACAGCTAGCTCAGAGCCTGGAGCCTGTCTTCTGATTCTGTATCTCCCTCTCTCTCTGACCTTCTACTGCTCTTTCTTCTCTCAAAAATAAATTAAAAAACATTTAAAAAAAACTTAAAAAAAAAAGAATCAGCAAAGAAGAAGTCAAACTTTCACTTTTCGCAGGTGACATGATACTCTACATGGAAAACCCAATCGACTCCACCAGAAGCCTTCTAGAACTGATCTATGAATTCAGTAAAGTTGCAGGCTACAAAATCAATGTACATAAATCGGTTGTATTTGTATATACCAAAAATGAAGCAACAGAAAGAGAAATCAAGAAATGGATCACATTCACAATTGCACAAAAATCATAAAATACCTAGGAATAAACCTAACCAAGGATGTAAAAGACCTATATATTGAAAACTATACAAGACTTATGAAGGAAATTGAAGAAGACAGAAATGGAAAACCATTCCTTGCTCATGGATCGGAAGAATAAACATTGTTAAAATGTCATTATTATCCAAAGCAATTTACACATTCAATGCAATTCCCATCAAAGTTGCACCAGCATTCTTCTCAAAGCTAGAACAAACTATCTTAAAATTCATATGGAACCATAAAAAAACCCAAATAGCCAAAGTAATATTGAAGAAGAAAACCAAAATGGGAGCTTTGTAGCCTCTACTACAAAGCTGTCATTATCAAGACAGTATGGTATTGGCACAAAAACAGACACAAGGACCAATGGAATAGAATAGAGAGCCCAGAACAGAACCCAGAAGTGTATGGCCAATTAATCTTTGACAAAACAGGAAAGAGTATCCAATGGAAAAAAGACAGTCTCTTCAACAGGTGGTGTTGGGAGAGCTGGACAGCAACATGTAGAAAAATGAAACTAGACCACTTTTTTATTCCATTCACAAAAATAAACTCAAAATGGATAAAGGACTTGAATGTGAGACAGGAAACCATCAAAACCCTAGAGGAGAAAGCAGGAAGCAGCCTCTTTGACCTCAATCTCAGCAATTTCCCCCTCAACACATCCCCAAAGACAAGGGAATCAAGAACAAAAATGAACTGTTGGGACCTCATCAAGATAAAAAGCTTCTGCACTACAAAGGAAACAATCCAGAAAACTAATAGGCAACCAACAGAATGGGAAAAGATAGTGGCAAATGGCATATCAGATAAAGGACTAGTATCCAAAATCTACAAGGAACTCACTAAAGTCCATATCCAAAAAACAAATAATCCAGTGAAATGGGCAGAAGACCTGAACAGACACTTCTCCAAAGAGGACATCCAGATGGCCAACAGGCACATGAAATGATGCTCAGCGTCACTCATCATCAGGGAAACACAAGTCAAAACCACAGTGAGATACCTCCTCACCCCGGTCAGAGTGGCTAAAATGAAAAAAATCAGGAGACTATAGATGCTGGTGAGGATGTGGAGAATTGGGCACCCTCAAACACAGTTGGTGGGAATATAAACTGGTGCAGCCTCCCTGGAAAACAGTATGGAGGCTCCTTAAAAAATGATCAGTGGAACTCCTCTATGACCCAGCAATAGCACTGCTGGGGATCTATCCAAGGGATACAGAAGTGCTGATGCATAGGGGCACATGTACCCCAATGTTCAAGCGGCACTTTCAACAATAGCCAAATCATGAAAAGAGCTTAAATGTCCATCACCTGATGAATGGATCAAGAAGATGTGGTATATATATATACATACAATGGAGTACTACATGGCAATGAGAAAGAATGAAAAATGGCCATTTGTAGCAAAATGGGTGGACCTGGAGGGAGTCCTGCTAAGTGAAATAGTCAGGCAGAGAAGGAAAGATACCATAGGTTTTCACTCATAGGTCTAGCAGGAGAAACCTAATAGGGGACCATGGGAAGGGGGAAAAGGGGGGAAAGAGGAGAGGCAGTGAGGCAAATCATAAGAGACTTTTGAATGTTGAGAACAAACTGAGGGCTAAGAGGGAAGGGGAGTGATGGTCATGGAGGGGGTACTTGTGGGGAGGATCACTGGGAGTTACATGGAAACCAACTTGGTAATAAACTATTTTAACTAAAAACAGCTGTTTATGGTCTGATTGGGTATACAGAATATACATTAAATAGTTCATGTTCTACTATAAAAGCACTATACATTAAACTGGTAGATGAAGAAGTATCAACTATGGAGATAATGAGTGCTATGAAAGCCCTGAGCATTGAGGTATTCCCATCATGACTTTCGAAAGTATGTAATGGCAGTGCTGGGAGTGAGTAAATATAGATCTAGCTAAGTGGAGGGCTAAGTATTCAATTAGATAGTACTATTCTAACCCTGGAATACATAGGCATTCCCTAAGGGGACACAGGCAAGCTCACATCTATTCTACTGCTGTTCATTCCTGCAGATATCCTTTGTACCCTATTAAAGTACAGATATAACCAAATGTACTGCATCTCAGTGCACGTATTTATTCATGGATTCATAAAGGAAGGGTAGCATTTCCAGCAAACTTAAAATGTAAAGAACAACCTATTGCACTTGGAGGGAAACAGAGGTATAATTATAGTTACTGATTTCAGTATAATAACTTGGAGTTGGAGCTAATATTTATAAACATATATCAAAAAAAGAGAAAAAATAGGTACAAACAAGTCTTAAGATCTTTCTGGAAAGATCTTAAGTAATAACTTACTTCCATAGAGGAATATCTCATAAAGTACACATGTCTCTCCTCATATCAGGTGTATATATACATATAGATACAGAACAGTGACTAATCAACTTTTCATTACCACTTTATAATAATATGCTGTTTATGAAATCTAAATTATCTCTTATTTCCTAAAGATCTCATGAGATTTGTTTTTGACTCAGTTTTATATCAATAACATTTAGCACGATACTACTCAAGAGTTATTAATCCCTGTAAAGATAACATTTGAAATGTCTCTGCTTCATGGAATAAAATACTGCCTAGGAATACAAAATTAGCTTTTCCAATATTAAGAAAGCCACTTATTAAGCAGGTAGGCATGAAGTAAAGTAATAGGTTTTTATAGGTGGCTTGCAGATTTTTAAAAATATGACAGAGTTCAAATTGATATACCATGTGAAAATGAATCAAATTAACAAAATATACTAAGTGACATTTTTAAATGAATAAAAATAATTATCAGTGTTAGGAAGTTATGATGGACATTATGTAGAATATATATATAAGGCATTAACAATTATTTGTTTTAAGTATATTTATTTATTTTGAGAGAGGGGCAGAGAGAGAGAGACAGAAAGAGAGAGGGAGGGAGGGAAGATGAAAGGGAGAGAGAGAGAGAGACAGAGAGAGAGAAAGAGAACCCCAAGCTCACTCATAAATTGTGAGATCATGACCTGAGCTGAAATCAAGAGCTATATGCTTAACTGACTGAGCCACCCAGGCAGCCCTAGCATATGATTGCTTTTTATAATTATTCTTAGCCTCTTAGATATTCAGGGAATTATATTAATCAATTTATATTGATTTTAACATCTGATTTAAATTGTTATAAATTCTCTATAAGGTAGATATTATCATACATATTTATTTTACAAATGAGAAATTTGATGCTCAAAAGTTTTTGCAGACTGCTCAGTTTTAACTCAAGCCTATAAAAATGGAGGACTTAGACTCTTCCTGTTGCTTCATATTCTGTTTGTGTTGAGTCACCATAGTGTGCCCAAAAAGGTGTACTGTCTTTCCTTTGAAACTCTTCCTTCAGCTATTGTGACACTGAATTCAGTTGCTTTGCTCCAACTGCTCAAACAGTTTTTCAGGTTCTGATTGTGACTCTTTTAAATATAAGCATCTCACAAAATTCTACCCTAAGAAGGTTCTTTATTTTCCCCTCTTTGTCCATCTTAACAATGCCAGCAACTTTAAATATCACCTTTCTTTGCTAATTCCCCAAGCTTTAAGTTTAAACTCCAAGCTCTAAGCTCTAGAACTAAAATTTTCAGTTATCTCCAAGTGACTGACTCACCTGTGGTCAGAACCACACCTGCAAATTTATCTGTGACTGACAGCAACACAGTCTGCTCAAGTGCCACCTTCTCAAAGTTCTACTCTAAAGACCTACTAAGGTCGCACTGCAAACTTCCCTCCACCATTTCTGAACCTTCTTGCCTATTTTCACTCTTTTTTTAATAGCACTAAATACCTCATAAATTTATAATTTTCTTTTTAAAGTATAGTTTTGCCTTATAATCACCAGAAGAATAGGGATCTGTGTGTTCACTCCTATATTCCAAATGCCTAAAATTATCCCTGACACACAGTTGGCACATACACAAAATATTAGCTGAATGAGTGAATAATGGCTTCCAGGAGTTCTCCTGTTTGGTGGGGCAGAAGTTTTCAAAGCAGACTTACTGAGAATAAAATTCACACATCCTCGGTCACATGGAGTAGAAAGCCTAACTCTAACTTCTTTCATGACATGTCTCTGGATGTCTGATCAGATCTGGCTATCTACTTAACATGAAGCAATCGTATTGATATGTCATGGTCTCCAAGATTCTACTTATTAGGCTGACCCCTACCCATCTCTTAGTCCTTGCTTCATGCTATTTTCCAATGTGTTTACTATACTCTTTCGCTTTCCTACCTCCGGGCTTCCTGTCCTATTCTTTACTTTGTGTCGCAACATCATTCCCATTTTTTTTTCTACCCCTTCACACAGTTTAGCAGTTAATTTTAAAAATCAACACCTTTAAAAGCCTTTCTTCTTTACTATAATAAAAGTGACACCTGCTGCATGCTGCACCTCCCCATCAGAGCCACTTACACATTAGTGCACACACACACACACACACGTACAGTTTGTCTTTTGTTTTTACTGTCCCCTATATTAGAATTTAATCTCTGAGTGTAAGGACCCATATATCTGATTACCTATAGCATCTGGCCTATAGTGAGCACCTGTTTTTTTTTTTTTTAAATCTTTATTTATTTTTGAGAGAGAGAGCGAAAGTGCATGCATACACACACACACACATACACACACACACACACACACACACGAGGGGGAAGGGCAGAGAAAAGGAAACCAAGAATTTCAAGCAGATTTCATGCTGTCTGAGCAGAGCCTGGTGGCGGGGCTCAATCCCACGAACTGTGAGATCATGACCTGAGCCAACTGAGCCACCTAGGCACTCTGATCATCCAATATTTTTTAAGGAGGGATGGATGAAGAAAGGAAATAAGAAAATGGTTTTAATTTATAGACTTTTAACTTCTCTTTGAGATATTTATTTTTTTTACAGTGAGAAAACAAAATTTATTTCTCTTCTGTTTATAGCATATATGTGAATGAAAAAATTTTAATGCGATAAATAATGAATTCCTGAAAAGCAACAATAATGGATCTCAACAGAAAGATTGACAGGGTACATGGTGTTTATAACGGTTGAAAGAAAATTTTAATAGATGTCAGATTACATGTATTCCTTGGATGAAACTCACAGATTATTGTCACCCAAAGGATTCAGCAATAAGTGAAGATACACATTGGATATTTCTTATCTCTTCCACTATTCTCATATGCATTTCATAAATTCTATGCTAATTCTAGTTGCCTTCCATATGCATTCTCACTTTTTCACCTGTACCTATTCTAGTTGTGCTATTCTTTGCTCTCACTAGGACTAGTCAATGGATTTTTAGCTGGTCTTTATTCATTCCATTGGCACAATGATACCAAAACAATACACCTGGAAACCTACCTTATATCACTCCTTAAGTCAAAATTGTATAGTTGGCCAGTTGGTATTTAATACAGTTGGTATTTAAAGTTCTCTGTTCTCAGCTCATGTTACATTACCTATCCTGTCCCCTTCTAGGTGCATCATGACTTCAAGTATCAGAACATACCAAGTGCTTTACATTGCAGCCCCTGGTTCAGAGTGCTATCATTTAATAAATACAGCAATATCATAAGTTAGTTATTATTACCCCTTGGTTTACTAATGATAAAAATCAAACTTTGTAGATAGTAAGTTCCTTCATGAGATCTCACAGGTAGTACATAATCCCCTGGGATCAAACCCGGCTATATTTTACTTAAAAGAACACCTTTATAAAAACTATACCATGATGAGTTAGCTATTTGTCCACCAATCAAATGTCTACCTATCCTTTAAGTTCTTGTTTAAATGACACCTTTCACACAGCTTTCCAATATTAGAGATAGTATTTCTTACTGTTGCACTCCCATGATATCATAAGGCATGTAACAATTCTCTCATTGTGCCAAAACGTCAAACTTCAAAACGTCAGTGCATGCCTCATTTTTTTCCCCTTGAATATAAACTCCATGAGAAAAGGAACTATGCCATATTCATCATTAAAATATCCATAGTGCTGGGAAGGGTGGTCACCACATGGAAAATGTTCACTACAGAGCACATGACCCACTGTAGGGGATGCTGTGGTTGCCCGCCACAATTTCCTTTGCTAGGTAGGGATACCTATCCACTGCCTTTTAGCTGCTAAGGAATCATACTTGCCCTCCTTCCCCAGAGAATTGTGCTCAACTGTCGGCAGCAGCCTGGATTGGGAAGTTTGAGCCCAAAGGCCAACGAATGACTGATGGATCACATAAAACCTGACCCCTTCCCTGTCATGGGATTTATGCTCCAAAGCACATCCCCGTGGCTGAAGCCAAAATGAGAGCTTACCCGAGACATAGTCTTTTTCTCTTTCCATCTTTTACAGGTGTCTCCTGAATAACACTCCCCTCATAAATGACCTTTAGAAGAATCCCTGTCTCAGGCTCCTTCCTAAGAACTCTCTGATAGGCAATTCTATAAACTGCTGCCAGAATCACTCTTTAAAATGAAAATCATATCTCACACACCATGATTATGTAAGTTGTTAACATCACAGAACTTCCTCAAATAATTAATTTTGTAACTTTCCTATATGTCCAAAATTAATTAGAAATAGAAAGCAGAGAAGACAGTTAAAGTTCTTTAAGAAATGAAAATAGTGTATAAGCATATGATGCTTCCTGCCTCTCCAGTGGCCTTTGATGTCTCCCCTTAAAGCTGGAATAAAAGCCAGTCCTGAACTGTGTGTTCCAGGCCTTATGTGACCTACACCTGGCCACCTGGGCACTGCTACTTGTACCCCATTTCTGAGTTGCTCATGTGTGTCTAGGCATACTAACCTTCTTGGGTTTTTTGACAAATGCTAAGCTTATTCCTAACTCATAACTTGTTTTGGGTTCTGTTTGGAAACCTCTTTGCTTACACATTCCCATTAGCTTGCTACCTCTATTGAGTTCTCTTCTCAAATAGCACCTTTCTCGACATGATGTCTCTCATAATCCTAATCAAAATAGTATACACCCATAAGTGCTCATTTTTTCTATATAGCACTTATTAGTAACTGACATGGCATATGTTATATATTCTATCCTCTGGAGGAAGGTAAGTTTCACGAGAGTTGCTATTTTTCTTCACACGAGTAAGAACTTGTCTTCAGCATCTGGTACTATTTCTCCCACCAGATGGGTGTTCAATTAGTACTTGTTAAATCAGTGAATGGAGACACACTTATGTAAATAAACTAAATCCCAAAGATTGCTCTTTCCCATAGAGAGTAAAAACAATCTAGTTGAAGGAAAAATCACACAGCACATTAAAAGTTAATAAGAATATAAGGGCCAAATATAAATAAAATTTCAACTACATAAGATACTACAATGCATAATGATTAAATAATATATGCCATAGAAAATGTATTCTCTCCTTTGGGATGTAGTAGGCAGGAAGTGTTGTGTGTGGGGATGAAATCCTTGAGGTTCCTTGCAGCTCTGAAAGTGTTTTATTGAAGAAGTGTTCAAGTTAGATGCTATAGAGGCACCTAGGTGGCTCAGTAGGTTAAGTCTCTGACTTCAGCTCAGATCATGATCTCACCGCCCGTGGGTTTGAGCCCCATGTCGGGGTCTGTGCTACAGCTCAGAACCTGGAGCCTGCTTTGGATTCTGTGTCTCCCTCTCTCTGTGCTCCCCCCCACTTGCAGTCTCTCTCTTGAAAATGAATAAATGTTTTTTTTAAAGTTAGACGTTAAAAGGTGGGTAAGATTCAGCTGGATGCACAAAAGTCAGACAGGCATTCTAGATGGGGAAGCTGGGAGGCAAATGGAATGGGAGGAAAACAGGGAGGCAGAAAAACCACCTGAGTTCTTGAGCAGCCTGGGGAGTACAGAAAGTTTGGAGTGGTAGCTTAGATGACACAGCTAGGAAAGATATTAAAGACTGATTAAAAAGGGCTGTGAATGAAAAGGCAAAGAATCGTCAAATGTTCCTTTTGCAAAAATTATTTATGTTTCCCCAACTCTTTGTCCATTTAGTTTCTGATCATCTAGAAACAGTACCGTCTATCCCAACATTATTAATGTATACTGGTAAAAATACTCTAAGACACTGTAAACTGTTGAAATTCCATGCATGTGAAATCCTACAAATGGCCTTACAACTTAGGCAATTTTCAAATAATATCCCCATAATATTACTGGCAGGATGATAAGACCTTGATTTTCAAGTTGGGAAAATACAACATGAAATGTTAATGATTTTCATAAAGTCATACTATAAATTATTTTATCTGCTTGTAAAAATGATTATATTGCCAACAAAAGTGAGAAGACTTGTTACACTAATATGCTGAGCAGATTGCTCCATATTCTAGACTGTGTCAGCAACACATCGTACCTGTGGGTCTTTGCAAATTCTTTTGTACTAAAATCCTTCTCAGAGTACCATCCATGGCTGCTTCTTCTATGTGGGAGTGGTCCCCAACGACAGTCCAGTACATCATCCTAAAGAGACAAGTCAAGTTGCTTAGCTTGGAGATAATGCCATTACAATCCAACTCTGCTCCCCAACACAATGTCTCTCCAGACTGTGCACCAGAATCACAAGCAGATTCCAGGGAGCAACTCTAATGCTACAAACTCGCAACCCCTAATAGAAAGTGGGTAGTAAATAAGAGTTTTATTTAACATTCCTCTACTTTCTTTTTGGTCACTGCATATAAATGAAAGAGTAAAAGAGAGAGAAAGGAACAATTCAAGGAAAGGAAAGGAAATATTTGTGTTAGAACTGTTTAAATTTGTTTGCATATACACCTTCATCTTTTATTATCACAAATAGCAAAAATACTAATACTCTTACACTTAATATGTTCAATATTATGTTTAGAGTCTTGAAAATTAATTTTAGGTTAACAATATTCATTATGTGATATTGCAACATTGCATCTGCAATGCACACATAAGACACATACACAGAATGCATAATGGAGCAATCTTTCAGGAAAACATATTTTGTGCCACCATTTGGTATGAAAAGGACATGCCTTTGTACATAAGTAGAGGGATTTTTAGAAGTCTTGTGAATCTATTAAACGTTAAACACTATTACAGAAAGAAAACTATAGTGCACACGTGAGCAAAATTTAAAAATGGATACACATATCAAGAAATATAAATAACCAGCTCATTAACTTACCCTCTTTTAGGATTTACAGCAATAGCATAAGGTTCTCCAGCCATGTTTGTTAAAAGTCTGGTGCAGTTGGGGCCATTCAGCTGCCCTACGTTGATAGAGTACCTCAGACTAGTCCAGTGAGTGGTATAGTAACTGAACCAGTGCATTCTAGAATGATCAGTCCAATAAATATTTCCAGCAACCCAGTCAACTGCTATGTCCCTGGGCCTTTTAAATTCAGGACACTAAGAGAAAACAAAGCAAAAAACCACAGTATTTTCAAAAGCAAAGCGGGGGTGAGTGGTTCTGTATTAATACATTGATATTGTATAGGAAAAATATTAACATGGTCAGGTGTTAATTGTTACATAGGTTTTAAAAAAAAAAAACCAAATACTTCATTTTATTCTTAACTTTTATAGATATCATAATTTCACAAATCTTAAGTGCACAATTCGTTGTAGTTTAATGTATACTGCTATTGTATAACCACCACCCAGAATATTTCTAGAATTGTAGAAGGTTCACCTGTGACTTCCGGTCAGTATTCCTCTGAGACTAACCATAATTCTGATATCTAATAAGATAAAATAGCTTAAACAAATCCATATAAATAGCATTATACTATTCTATTCCTGGCTTATTTTACTCAACAGTATATCTATGAAATTCATCCATATTGTTGTGCATGTGAATTATTAATACTTTTTTACTGATGGGTTGTAGTATTTCATTTTGTGAATATACCACAATGTGTTCACCATTTTACCGATGATGCCCATTTGGATTATTTGTAGTTTTAGGCCATTACAACCAAAGTCATGAATATTCTTGTACATGTCTTTTGGTGGACACAAGCATTCATTTCTATTGAGTTTTTAACAAGGAATAGAATTGTTGAGTCTATATGGTATCGCTTGGATGGATACAGCTAGCTTTTTTTTTCAAAGAGTTTGTACCAATATAATACACTCTTTTCAGCAATTTAAGGACATCCCAGTTGTTCTGTATGCTCCCCAGATGTAATTTGATATAAAAATTGAAAAAGAATATTAGTACAGATGGACACATTTAGAAAGATACTATATTTGAACATATTTTGAGAAAAGTTCCAATCTCTGTCATTTACATTAAATTTACTAGCTTGGATTTTTTGTTTAATATTGTATTATTGAATTATTGTGAGACAAAAAGAAAGAGAGTTCATTGTGAATAGACAGCAAGAAAAATAACATATGCTCCATGCCCTTCAATTAACTTGATCACTTACAGTAGGAACTAGTGTCATAATTAATTTGACATGGTCAGGTTTATTGTGCATAACCAAAAGTGAAAAAGGATTCCCAGCAGTATTATATCAAGAATAGAAACAATTATTTGAAGGTGATTATAACTACACATGTAGTCAGTGTGTAAAAGCATAATTAGGACCTGGCCACCAGTGGATATACAGGTTTTTAACACACGATCTTTTCTTGTGTGAATCACTAGTGAACAAATGTTACTGACGGAGTAATGGATTTGGATTAAAAGAAGAGAAACTAAATGTCTCAAAAAGAACATGAGATGCCAAGAAACAGGAATTGCAAGCCACTGTCTGCTGTGTGATTACTGGGGTCTCAAGAAAAGAAAATATGGCCTGAACTAAACACAGAACCCATGGAAATTTCTAACGACCTTTATTATCAAACTTTCCACATTTTGACTTAAAAATGGAAATTATGAAGTTTATAGTAACCTATTTCTCAACTCTAACAATAAATACTATCCTTCTACCCAGTGAAAACTCAGTGATGTTAAATGACAAGCACTCTGCAATACCATATGCTTTAGAAACACTGTATAAATAGTCCTTATAGGTGAGTAGAACATAAATATTTGTCCTAGTCAAACCACAAGATTATTTTCAAATGTTCCAGTATCATTTAAATGAAGTATAATGCTTTTTTTTTTCTGGTTTGGCAGCATTTAAAAGTAAGCAAATCAACAAATGGCATGGGCATTTCAGTATAAGTCATAAATTTATAAATATGAGAGACAGTGGAAAAAATAACCATTATAAGCTGTTTAGAATCTGTTGGAGTATATTTATCATTTTCTAGCACTAGTAAAGCAAACCTTCAGCATGCAAAAAAATATGATATTGGTTGTCTAGCATAAGCATAGAAAAATACTTAGTTTTCTTGCGTCAGATGTAAATACATACACATGATTTCTGTCCTTATAGTATCCTTGCTAAGACAGGACATATTTCATGCAAAGTTTCACTTTTTTGAATTTAGGATTTTTACTTTATTTTACTCATTCTCAAAAACCATCTGATTATCTTTCCATTCTATACTTCTAAATCTGGACTGCAGGCAATTATAAACCCAAAGTCTTAATTTTCATAGCACATCCATAAGCTTGATTAAGTGATACTTTGTCAGGTAAGTAGACTCATGAAGAATCTACTAATGTAAAATTCTAGAAGGATAAATAAAATTTATGTCACATTACTACGGTAAGGAATATGGCTTAGAGAAAGGGAAAAATGTTACTTTTCAATGCTAAGCACAAGAGATACTGATGGAGATATATTTAAATGCATACATTTATTCTCTGGTTCCCTTTATGTCATTCCAGTATCAACTAAAGTAGTTAGAATATGAAGTAAAGAATGTCACAGCCAGCATATTCAACCTATTGTCATAAATCATCAGTACAATATGATTCTCAGAGAATAATGGCATTGGGGTGAAGATGTTACCAGATGTTCATCTTTAGTGACTCATAACATACTGAATGCTCAATGATTCTCAACACTGAAGAGAGCAGAACTGAATAGAAAAAGAACAATAACAAAAAGAAAGCAATAGGATGATCCCATTGTCAAGGAAACTAAGGCCAAATTAGGAATCATTTTTTATAATGAGTTCCATAGGAATGAGGTAATCCCTCTTTATTGTTCACAGTTTGACCAGGATTGTGAATGGTATTAGTCATATGAAAAGGACTCTACTACTAAGTGGATATTGGGTGAGGAATGGAAGGTAGAAATTCCTGTTGGATCTGGATATAATAAACAGACAATCTGTAGAGAGGTTCAAAATCAAACAGGTGAATACAAAAAGAGGGCAAACACAGTAAAAGTAAACTTAGGTTCTGGTGGTGGAATGGAGTCTGAAATGGGAAAGTTAAACCCTTTGCTTCCAAAGAGGATCAAAACAAAACAAAAAACAAACAAACATCGAAGAAAACATAAAACTCTCATAGCCCCTTTGGCTGACTCACTAGATAGACAGGCCTATGAACTAGAGGCACTCATGAAATACATCCTATTTAAGAGACTGCAGAGGCATCTGGTTACCCTGACAACAAAAGGCGTTGCTCATATTGTTGCACAAAGTGGAAGACACATTTTGACTGCTTTCTCCAGACAGATGATTTCTTTCCTAATAAGCTCTCTAAATACAGAGCCAAAGTTTTGAAGCCTAAGGCATTCTTCCATGTAGAGATCTATTAGTCCAATGAATGAAACACTAAATCCTACAGAAAAATTGGCAGCTTGATTGTAACAAAATTAGAGGTTACTACTTTAAACTACTGATCCTTTACAGCTGTGAATGGTAAGGTAATTCCAGCTTCAGTAAACTAAAGATTAGAAATCACCAGGGGGAGCTTGGGTGGCTCACTCGGTTAAGCCTCTGACTCTTGATCTGGGCTTAGGCTGGGATCTCTTAGTTTGTGAGATGGAGGCCCACATCTGTTTCTGTGCTGAGAGCAAGGAGCCTGCTTGGGATTCTCTCTCTACCCCCTCCTCTCTCTTCGCCTCTTCCAGCACTTGCACGCACACTCTCTCTGTCTCAAAATAAATAAATAAACATAAAAAAAGAAGTCACTTGAGATATCTGATTTAAATCAAGGAAAGAATAAAACTTATGAAATGGGACTTCAAGCACTTGAACCATGGAAGTACTTTCCTCTTATTTAAAAATTCCTATAATTAGCAATACACTTTAAGAAAATAGAGTTAACACAAGGATAGATCACAGTAGTCACGTATTATATCAGTCTGTTATTTTTTTCAATGGAGAAAAAATTTGGTTCATTTTACTAAAGTTATTTATCCCATAATATAATGCTATTAAAACAAAGACATAAAGCCACTCTAGATGTGTGTGTGTGTGTGAGTGTGTGTGTGTGTGTGTGTGTGTGTGTGTACCATACTAAGTGAAAAGGACCTTTACATTTTTGGTTCACAATATATGAGTCAGATTAAATTCTCATAAATCAGGATATATAAGTAAAATAATGACTATGCAAATTCTAATATGTCATTTCAATCTAGAAACTCATACAGCAATGAGGAAATCCAAAAAGAACAAAAATAAGTTATATTTTGGGGCTAGAATGTGTAAGAGTTCCAAAAATACTTCAGGAAGGAAACCCCTGGTTTCTATGCAGACTTTGTTCTGAAGAACAGATTATTTCAATCTGAATAATTTTAAAGCTGTATTATCTATATTAAGACTATGTCATCCTGGCCCAAACTCCTGTTGGGGGAAATGGAACTAAATAAAAATATGTAATTCTCAGACAATTTCCCAAAAGACCACATTTATCTTTGGATTATAGACTGAATATTGTATGTGACTTTTTCTTTTTCTTTTTCTTTTTCTTTTTCTTTTTCTTTTTCTTTTTCTTAGCATACTCAGTGTTCTTTAAATTTACTTATCATTTACCACCCTCTCTCCAAAAACCAAAAAAAAAAAAAAAGTGCAAAACTGATTCTCAAAACCCTCTTCACACTATCAGGTAAACAAAAGATATGGGAGACTAAGAAGCACATTAAATTTGGAATCAGAAACTTGGTGTAAAGCCTAATCCTAGTTTCTCTACAAATTATGTGATATATAAAATAAAGGCTTTGGATTTGATGAACTATAAAATTTTTCAGATTCTAAACATTGAATTATATGACAATTTAAAATACTTTTCATTCTAGGGGTACCTGGGTGGCTCAGTCGGTTAACCATCTGACTTCAGCTCAGGTCATAATCTCACAGTTTGTGAGATCGAGCCCTGCATTGGCCTTTGTGCTGACAGCTCTGTGTTTCAGATTCTGTGTCTCCCTCTTTTTCTTCCCCTCCCCTGCTTGCACTCTGTCTCTCTCAAAAATAAACATTAAAACTTTTTAAAGAAATGAAATATTATTCATTCTATATAAGCTTGCATTTTATAGAGCTTTAAGGATGTATCTAATGCTAATAATGAATTTTCATGATTAGTATGTGAAAAATTTGTTACTGCTTATGGAGCAATTTTGTTATCATCCCCTATGCAAGTGACCTAGAATTAAGGAAGGAAAGTTTCTTCTGACATTTACAATTTGACCAAACATAACACTTGAGATGGAAAGCAGAGCTATCTGAAAGCAGAGATTGCAAAATGGTAGACTGAGGACTAATTTTAAGTTCAAGTAAAAAAAAACCAAACAACTTTTAAGTATATATATACATATATATACACACTATAAAATATATATGTACTATAAAACTATATATACATTTTTAAATGTTTATTTATTTTGAGGGAGAGAGAGAGAGAAGAGAGTGCGAGCAGGGAAGAGGCAGAGAGAGAAAGTCACACACATAATCCAAAGAAGGTTCCAGCCTCCAAGCTGTCAGCACAGAGCCCTATGTGGGGCTTGAACTCATAAACCATGAAATCATGACCTGAACTGATGCCAGACACTTAACTGACTGAGCCACCCAGGCACCTCAGACTTTAAGTATATTGAAACTTTAAAACTAGGATATCACTTTAAAATTCAAATTTGCTTTTCTTAAAAATTAAATATATATGATAGTATATCTAAAGCAAAGCAACATTCCAGAATAGCAGAGTCAATCAGTTGCTGCCCCTTGATTTAATGGAACGTATGCTGAGTTTGCCACTCACCCAGATCCCTAGTGTTACGTCAAATATGTTTCACTCATTTATATTACCCCATAGCTGGTTTGCAACCCTGTACCTTAAGAGACACAAGAAATTGACATTATTGGATAAAACATGTATCAATAAAAAAAGGAGTTAAGACGGCAATAAATACATAGAAAAAGAGTCTCAGAAGCAAATGTTGATAGGGTCTCTAGAATCATTAAGTAAACATCTTGTGGATAAACAGAGATATTCAGTATATGTAACATATATATATGCATGCGTGTGTACATATGTATATGTATACAATTATGCACAAACTGGGATCTTATAAAGATGTCTAAGATGTCTGCTATAAATAATTTTTATAGCTCAACACCCGATACCAAAATAATCCATTTAAAAAATGGGCAGAGAACATGGATAGAGATTTTCCAAAGAAGATATACAGATGGCTAGCAGACACATGAAAACATGCTCAACGTCACTAATCATCAAGAAAATGCAAATCAAACCACAATGAGTTATCACTGCACAACTGGCAGGCTAAAAATAACACACACACACACACACACACACACACACACAACAACAACAAATGTTGGTGAGGATGTGAAGAAAATGGAACCCTCTTGTATTGTTGGTGGAAATGCAAACTGGTGCAGCCATTGTAGAAAACAGTATGGAGTTTCCTCAAAAAATTAAAAATAAAACTACCATATGATCCAATAATTCCACCGGTAGATATTTACCCAAAGAAAACTAAAACTAATTTGAAAAAGATACATGTATCCCTATATTTGTGGCAGCATTATTATTTATAAAAGTCAAGATATGGAAGCAAATTAAATGTCCATCCATGGATGAATATATGTACCATGGAATATTACTCAGCCATAAAAAGAATGAAATCTTGCCATTTGAAACAACATGAAGGGATCTAGAGGATGTACTGCTAAGTGAAATAAGTCAGTCACAGAAAAAAATACCATATGATTTCCATTCATATGTAAAATTCAATAAGCAATTCAATAATTCAATAATTCAATAAGCAAAACAGATGAACAAAAAAAGAGACAAAATACCTAGATTCTTAAGTATAGAGAACTGGTGGATGCTAGAGGGGAAGAAGGTAGGGGGGGAATGAAACAGATGAAGAGGATTAAGAGTACACTAATTATGTGATGAGCACTTAGTAATGTATAGAATTGTTGCATCATTATATTGTACACCTGAAACTAATATAACACTGCATGTTAATTATACTGAATAAAAACTCTTCAACTCTTGAACTCTTATGGTTCAATGTATTTCATACATCAGATATATTCAGATTGCAAATATATGTGTGTAAATATACATAATACTAAGTTTTATATATAATTTTCTAGCCAGATTCATGAAAATTAATTTCCTACTATCTTATTACTCCCTAGATAAATTAACAATTCAATTTCTAAATCTAAACAGAACCTGGAATAAAAATGAAGTCACCTTGTAGGATACTTCCTGGGCATTCAATTGACATTCTTTAGATGATAATCAAACTTTCTGTGAGCCTGTCCCTTCAAACAGTACAAGTGGGTTCAATTTCAGAAGACCTGAAAATACTTATGTAGGCTAAGATCTTGCCTAAGCAAGATCAATATTAATATAGCAAAAGTGATGTCTTCTTAATAAAGGAGCTTTGGTTCAGCAGGATAATTAAGAGAGGCAGAGGAAACAGCATGGTTGAAGATTCTGGAATGAAGCTGCATTCCTGGAAATTAAATATGGTATATTTACACATAGAAAAAAATGTGTGTTTGTGGGTATATATTCATAGGTGTGTAAGGAAATGGGAAGGGTGTGGTTTAAGATGAGACTGGTTATCATCCAGAGGCTTATAAACCAAAGATTTTTCTTTTGTTTATTTTTCGAGAGCATGAGTGGGGGAGGGGTGAAGAGGCAGAGGATCTGAAGCAGGGTCTTCCCTGACAGCAGAGAACTCAAAGTGGTACTTGAACTCATGAACTGTGAGATCATGGCCTGAGCGGAAGTCGTATGCTTAACCAACTGAGCCACACAGGTGCCCCTAAAGCAATGATTTTTCAAAGTACTTAAGAGGAGAGATACGATGATTATATTAATGTTTTAAGATTATTTTGGCTACGGTGTGGAGAATTGCTTAGGACTGGGGACCAGAAATGGACATAGGATAATCAGAGGAGGTTTACTCAATAGGCCTCAGAAAGGAGAATCTAAGTTTTTGTGAGACAAAAGTAGATAAAAGTGGGATATATCTGGAGATAAAAAGATTTGATCTTGTGATGAATACTGAGGATGAAAAACAAACTTGTATAGTATAACTTTCAAGATCAATATACCATTCCAACATATGCCAAAGATTTTCAATCAATTTATTGCTTGTAAACTCTTAAAAAATTATATAACTGCTTTAGGACAGGCCCTGTTTTAGATGTTAGAATTACATATAGTAGTGGCCAAAACAGCAAAAATATCTGCCATGGGAATTTACTTCTAGTAAAGTAAGGTACAGAGCAGATAATACATATAATAGATGTGTAAATAATACAGCAGTTAAACAAAGACATGCACTATAAAAATGGAAAAATAAAAGAGTAGGGTGTTGAGGATCCAGAATGGGATAGGGACAAGAGATTGCAATTATCCATACATTATGTATTCAGAAGATGACATTTGAGCAAATTCTTGAAGAATTCAGGAATTGAGCTATGTAGGATATCTGGCTGAAGAACATTTAGACCAAGAGAACATCCTAGGAATGGCCTTACATTAGTAGGCACTAATGGGTTTTATAAATCCCAAATCCCAAAGCATCCCTGGAGAAGAGTGAGTAAGGGAAAAATTAATAGGAGATAAAGTCAGGGATGCAAAAGAAGACCAGATCTTTTAAACCCTTGTAAGAAATTATGAGAAATTTGTCTTTTCCAATGGGGGACCACTAGGTATCACTGATCAGAGATGTCATGTGATCTAATTTGTTTCATAGAAGGAACATTCTGGCTACTGTATGGTGAGTAAGAAGAAATGCAAGGAGACCAGTTAGGAGACTATTGCACTAAGTCAGAAGAAAGATGATAGTAGTTCAAATGTAGGTACTTGCAGTCAAGCTGACATAAGGTAGTTAGCTTGTAGATGTATGGTGAAAGTACATTTAATACAATTGCCTGACTTTGGAATTATGAGAGAAGAAGGATCAATACTGACTCCAAAATTTTTACTCTGAAAATCTGGAAAATGGATTTGCCATTAAACAAGATTGGGGAAGCAGATATTGTGAATTATGAGAAACTTATTTTCAGGCATGCTACTTTGGGAACATTTTTTAAAATCCAAAAGAAAAAGCAAAGTAAGTAGTTGAACAAAACCTGTTTATCAATTTGGTAATTGTTAGCAGGTGGATATGTGTTAAACCATGTCACTATATAAACTTTGTAGGGAAATGTGGAAGGATAGCAAGAAGAGATCAAGGTTGGGCCTGTAGGTGTTCTGATATTAAGAGGGAAAAGAAAATAAGATAAAATAATAAAAGAATAACTATAGTGGGGACTCAATTTACAATCATTTTGTATTTCAGTATTATTATTATTACATAAAATGATGTAACAAACAGAAAGAATCTACTTAAAGTTTAATTGGAGAGGCTGATATTAATAAGATATAGAGAAAGGTTTCTAAACTACTGATATTTTAGTCCCAATAATTTCATGTTGTGAGGGATGAGTCTATGTATTTTAAAGTGTTAAGCAGCCTCCATGTGCTCTGCTATATTCACCTGATGTCAGCAGTACCCCGCAGTTGTGACAATAAAAAATATCTCCAGACATTGCCAAATGTTCCCTGGGGTGGGAGATCATCCCCAGTTGGGGACCACTGACGTAGAACCACTGAATGTTCTCTGATGTCTACTTCCTTCATGACTTTTAGTATTTGTCAATGTCCTTAATTAATATCTGTCATAAAATTTACTGAAAACTTCTTTGTCCTCATTTACTTGACCTTTGACAGTGCTAGAAATATAAAGGCAATCTCTTTCTCAAAATACTCTCCTTTCTTAGCTTCTGGGTCCTTAAATTCTCCTGTATTCTCCTAATATACTTTACACTCACTGTCATCATTTTAATCTGGCTTCAGAGCTTGGTTCTGAGTGCTTCTTTACTTCACCTGTACTCTCCTCCTGGTTCTTGATATCTCCTCTATTCTTCTATTCCTTAAGATGTTTCTCCAGTCCAGAAACTAAGGTCAAGCCTTGAATACATCATTGGCTATTTGACAGCTCACTTGGGTCTCTTACAAACTCTCACTTAGATCTCATGACTAAAACTGAACCCATAGTTTACCATTTTCACTATCCACCAATTTGTAAAATCTAGTTCTTTAGTCATTGCTATCTTTATTTTCTATATTAATTCTATTTGCAAACATTGTTAGTTAAACTTCTACTCACTACCCTCCATTTTTGAGATTATAATACTGCAACCCACCACTATTTGTTAACAGGCTGGAGCACAACCTCCTGTGTGGTCTTTTTCTGTTCCACTTTTTCCTCCACCAAATCCATCTTCTACATAAAAGTAAAATAATTGTTTTAGACTTAAATGACATTCCTTCCTCCTCATCTTTTAGGTCTTAGCTCAAATCTCCTGTCTTTAAATGGGCCTTTATTGATCATCCTATCCAAAGAAGACTTAGAATATCTGAGTTTTTCTTTCTTGTTCCATTTTGTATTTCCTGCAATATAATTTTCAAGATTGGAATTTTGGGTATTTATTTATTTATTTATGAGTTTACTTGACTTTGTCTTTGTTTCCCAGAATATAAGCTTTAAGAAAATAAGACTCTATTATCATTTTACATCCCAGGAATGAACACTAAACCTCACAAACAGAACTCCTTAAATAAACTTTGGATATGGATAAAACTGGACTGGTTCCCCTTAAAATGCTATATAATATGTTCAATAATATCCTCAGAATTATTAACTGCGGAATCATAGGTGTTATAAAATCCTTATAAAATTTATATTCTGTAAAGTTTTGAGTGTTGATTGCAACTGTTACAGATACATTTAACTCTACTCAGTATGGATTTTTGAGTGCCTGTCTTACACAATCAACAATAATCAAGCTACAAAATGGCAAAAATTTAATGATTTGATAGTTTCAGAATTCTTCCAAAATAATCATTATAAATGATTGCAGTTGTTAACTGTTTGAATAAACTAAGATGGTTAGAAAAGTATTTTTGCTAAGCGAATAGACAATTTCAAGGTAGAGTTTATAATAATATAAATTTATAATAATAAAGAAAATAAATTTAAAAATGGGAAAAAGCCTATCAATTTCTACTAGTATTCCAAGGTCCTCAAACAAGACTTTGAAGTTTTTGCTAAAACATGTACACACATACACACACATACCTAGTGCACGTGTGTGTGTGTGTGTGTGTGTGTGTGATATACACACAAACTCATATATTGGGTTTGAGGTTTATAGCTAGGACTCCAGTTAAAAGCTGAAACCTATTGGGGTGCCTAGTTATCTCAGTTAGCTAAGTGTCTGACTTTGGCTCAGTTCATGACCTCAAGTTTGTGAGTTCGAGCCCCACATGGAGCTCTCTGCTCTCAGCACAGAGCCCGTTTCTGATCCTCTGTCTCCCTCTCTCTCTGCACGTACCCTGCTTGGGCTCTCAGTCTCTCTCAAAAATAAACAAAAAAATGTAAACCTATTAAATAATACTTAGTTGGATATTTTCTTAAAAGCTTTCAGGAAAAAATAATGGCTTAGTCAACTTGTTGAGGACAAGTTACGATTATTAATGCATAAAAGTCTAAGCATGTTAATTCTGAATATCCTTTCTGCCATGATAGAGAATATGTCCAAAATGGTATCTCATATTCATTTTTCAAAATCAGGTAAATCAGATAAGCCATTTGTTTTGCTCAGGAATATTTAGCTCTTTAGTGGTAAAAATCTAATTTGTATTTTTAAAATAATTTGCATTTTTCCAAACATTGACCTACTTTATAGTACCTGTCATCATGTACTTTGCTGTACAGCATTTCATACTAGAAATGATAAATTGCCAGAAAGTATGTACAATTGTTGCATTATGCTATCATATTCTGTTCTGACTACCAAAATTTAAATTCAGAAATCTCATTATGCTTTACATATAGATTGAATCATGTCAGCCTTTTAAGTTTTAAATTATTTAATTTTCTTAAAGGAAAAAGAATCCATCCATTTTGTATAGCCCAGGGGGCTAGAAAATCATAAGCATTTCCATCTATAAATAACTTAGCCTGCATTTGAAATTTAAATTTATAATCATAATTAGTATTCAAGCCATTTTCACAGATTACAGAAGACTATTCCCTTCACGACTTCCAAAAAAAGATCGGATTGAAAATTACCTTCCTTTGGAATGGACTTCAGTTAACATTTAGTTGTCTGAATAATATTCTTCTTCCGATTTCTGATACAACATATTTCCTACACTTTATTTGGATGGAAATATTACAATATTTTTAGTATCTGTGAATTTGTTTTCAAGACATCCTACTATCACATGGCTAACTCCTTCCATTTGGTTCACTGATAAAGTGGTTTTAAGTAAAGAATCCATAGTTTCATTTTTGTATTTTTCTTTCTTTTACCTCTGAATTTAGAGATAGAAACCAATGTTCCATATTCAGCTTTGGGAAAAATCTTGAGTTTCATTTTCCATAGGGTGGGGAATTCTCAAGACAGAATCATTTTTATTTGTATCAAAATTTAGAGGATGAAATAGATTGCATACTCATTAAATTATTGAATGACTAGCTGGAGAGTGATAAAAAGAAAAAAAGAAAAGCAGATACCACACATAGCCGAGTAATTCAGAGTGGTTAAAAAATCAAATATTTATACATTAACTGGATTTCAGAAGAATACAAACAAATTGTACAGGTAAACAACTAGAAAGACATAAATTATGTCATACATCTTTTGGAAATCATATATATTTACTATCTGGAAGGGACTTTAGAAATTTTCTACTTCGATATGATACTTGTTTTTCGAATAAGTAAGTAGAGACTTAGAGATTTTACAGTTATCTTAAGTTAAACTCTAAATTTAATCACAATATAGCTGAATGGACATAGGTGAGGCGTTTAATCATTTGAGAATGCACATTATTCATTAAATCAAGACGATAAGCTCTTTGGGGCACCAGGGTGGCTCAGTTGGTTAAACATCCAACTTCGGTTCAGGTCATGATCTCACTGTTAATGAGTTTGAGCCTGCCATCAGGCTTTGTGCTGACAACTTGGAGCCTGTAGCCTGCTTCTGATTCTGTACCTCCCTTTCTCTCTGTCCCTCCCCCACTTGCCTCTGTCTCTCTGTCTCTGTCTCTCTCTCTCTCACAAATAATGTTTGTGAGATGTCTCTCACCTCATCTCACAAATATTCACAAATGGACATTAAAAAAAAAGATGTTAAGTCTCTTGGCTTTGAGAATTTGGCAGAGAAGTAGGGGGACCAGAATTTCCCTCACCTCTCAAACAGAAGTATTGAGGCCAGAACACTTGGAATATGAGGATTAGAGACTGCAGAGTGACAGAAGAATCTTCATAGTAAAAAGAGATAGCTTGAGGCAGGGGGACAGAGGTGCATGTATGCAAATAGGCACAGAGGAGGGGAACCACTTTGGTGGAGAAACTAGAGGAAGAGACAGGCTGCAGAAGTGTGGCATTGTATTTGGACAAGAGCAAAACCTCCCTGGACCACAGACTGGGGAATGAGAAATACAAAGAGAGCCAGTTTCCATTTTGCAAATAGCCTTAGGAGCTAAAGATAAGAGTTTTCAGGGTTGTGAGACTTTCTCTGGACCAGAGCCAGAGTGTGCATGTGCCCTGCAGAGAGGGGAACCAGCTTCAGGGCATGTTAGAAATCTTGGGGGAATACTGGGAGAGAACAGTCCCCTCCTTTAAGTACTGTGAGATGAGGGTAGATTACCCCCCCATCAAAAAAAAAAAAAAAAAAAAAAAAAAGAACCCTCAGGCACCAGCCAGAGGCCCTTTGTCAACTGAGCAGAGTGGCGTTACCCCAGAACCAGGTACCTGCAGAGCTGGATCCTTTAAGACATCAGGTTTTGAATCCCTGCCACCCACCTAAGAAGTAGAAGTGCGGGAGAATGTGGAGCAGGACAAGCAAGCTGCCCAGGTTACTCTGTGAGGGCTACCTACACAGCGTGGTCTGAGACGCCCGGTCTGGGGAGGAGAGACTGGGTCTCCATTTTTCTCCCCATCACCAACATAGTGGGGCTTCAGGGAACAAGACAGTGGATCTCAGTGGAGGCGGGACTTGCTTATACCAAACCCTGCTCCTCTGTGCCAGGTAACTGCTTATCTACTAGAAGGGGATGACAATGATCGACACACAACCTCTCCTCCAAGGAGCATAGTCACTGGTTTGCAGCCACCAACAGACAACTGCCCTGTGGTTTTGTATATAGTCTGTTTTGTTTTTAATTTTTAAATTATTATTATTATTTATATTTTCCTTCCTTCCCTTCTCTTCTCTTTTCCCTTATTTTTCTTTCTACTCTCCTCTTTATTTCTCCCCTCTTTGGAATCAGCATCACAGTTTCTGATTTGATTTTTGGTCAATTCTTATTATATATATATTTTTTTTTCCTGTTTTTGGTTCTTTTTTCTCTGCTCTGGTTGTTTATTTGTTTAATCAGGTTTTTTTACCCTATTCTTTTTATACCTTTACTGTATCTCTTTATAGTCCTCTCTCTCTCTCTCTCTTCTCTATTAACCCTTATAGTTTCTTTGATTCTCTGCCTGGTTTTCTTTTTCCAACCCTGTAATTTTGCTCTTCAAAAGATAAGGTTTTCCCCCCCCACTCCTTTTCTTCTTTTTCCCAGGGATACTTCGATGAACAATCAAAGCACACCTGGTGCAAGGTCTAATCCTCCACTATGAGCAGTGAGATAAAGCAACCAAAGATTCAACAAGAGAGTACATGCAGCACATTCCAAAGACACTTCCTGAAATGCCAGCTCTAGACAGTGTATGACCCCTTTTTAATATAGTAGTACTCACAGGTACAGGACATATAAAAAGCTATTAAAACACACAAAAGATGGAAAACTAGCCAAAATAATGAAATGAAAAAATTCTCCTCAAAAGAAATTTCAGGAAGAAATGACAGCTGGAGAATTGCTAAAAACATATATTAACAATATGTCTGAACAAGAATTTAGAATAGTCATAAGACTAATAGCTGGGTTTGAAAAAAAACATAGATGACAGCATAGAATCTATTGCTATAGAAATCAAGGACCTAAGAAATAGTCATGATGAATTAAGAAATGCTATAAATAAGATGCAAAATAAACTAGATGCCGTGGGGGAAGAGGCAGAAAAGAGAATAGGTGAAAGAGAATAAAATTTTGGAAAATGATGAAACTGAGAAAAAAAAAGGGAAAGGAAATTTTTAGACCATGAGGGGAGAATTAGAGGCCTCAATTATTCAATGAAACAAAATAATATCCACATCATAGGAGTTCCAGAAGAAAAAGAGAGAGAAAGGGCCAGAAGGATTATTTGAACAATTATTAGCTGAGAGCTTCCCTAATCTGGGGAAGTATGGAGACATCCAAGTCCAGAAGGCACAGAGAACTCCCTTTAAAGCCAACAAACACAGGTCAGCACCATGACATACCATAGTGAAATTGGAAAAATACAAAGATAAAGAGAGATTTCTGAAAGCAGTTAGGGACAAATGGGCCTTAACCTACAAGGGTTGACATACAAGGGTAGTAGCAGACCTGTCCACTAAAAACTTAGCAAGACAGAAGGGAGGGGTAGGAAATATTCAATGTGCTGAACAGGAAAAAACTGCAGTCAAGAATCCTTTATCCAGCAAAGCTGTCATTCAGAATAGAAGGATAGATAAAGGCTATCACAGACAAAAACTAGAGGAGTTCATGACCACTAAACCAGCCCTGCAGGATATCCTAAGGAGTACTCTGTGAGTGGAAAGCAACAAAGACTACAAAGGACCAGAGGCATCACTACAAGCATGAAACCTACAGATAACACAATGATACTAAATCCATATCTTTCACTAGTCACTCAGAATGGAAATGGGCTGAATGCCCCAATCAAAAGATATGCGTTATCAGAATGGATAAAAAAAATAGCATCCATCTATAGGCTGCCTACAAGAGACTCATTTTGGATGTGAGGAGGCCTGCAGATTGAAAGTGAGGGGATGGAGAACTGTCTATCATGCTACTAGATGTCAAAGAAAGCTGAAGTAGCTATACTTGTATCAGACAAGCTAGATTTTTAAAATAAAGACTGCAAAAAGAGATGAAGAAGGGCATTATATTATAATTAAAAGATCAATCATTCAAGTAGAACTAACAGTCTTAAATGTTTATGCCCCAAATGTGAAAACACCCAAATATATAAATAAATTAATTGTAAACATAAATAAATGTATAGACAGCAATACTTTGATTATAGGGGACTTTAATACTCCACTTACCACAATGGACAGATCATCTAGGCAGAAAATCAGTTAAGAGAACAATGGCTCTGAATGACATACTGGACCAGATGGACTTATCAGGTATATTCAGAACTTTTCATTCAAAAGCAGCAGAATACACATTCTTCTCAAATGCACATGGAAATTCTCCAAAATAAATCACATACTGGTAACAAAATAGTCTTCAACAAATATAAAAGGATTGAGATTCTACCATGCATATTTTCATATCACAATGCTATGAAATTTGAAATCAACCACAAGAGAAATTTTGGACAGCCTCCAAATACATAGAGATTAAAAAACATTCTACTAAAGAATGAATGCATCAACCAGGAAACTAAGGAAGAAATTTAAAAAATATACAGAAGTGAATGAAAATGAAAACATGGCAGTGCAACACCTTGAGATGAAGCAAAGGCAGTCCTGAGAGGAAAATACATTGCAATCCAGGTCTCTCTCAAGAAACAAGCGAGTTCCCAAATACAAGCTAACCTCATACCTATAGGTACTGGAAACACAGCAGGAAAGAAAGCTCAAAACCAGCAGAGGAAGAGAAATAATAAAGATTAGAGTAGAAATAAACAATATAGGAATCCTCCCTCCAAAAAACCCAGTAGAACAGATCAATGAATCTAAGAGCTGGTTTCTTGAAAGAATAACAACATTAATAAACCTGTAGCCAGACTTCTTAGAAAGAAAAGAGAACCCAAATAGATAAAATTACAATTGAAAGAAGGGAGATCACAACCAACACCTCAGAAATACAAAGAATTATTAGAGAATATTATGAAAAATTATGTCAACAAACTGGACAACCTGGAAGAAATGTACAAATTCCTAGACACTCATATACTAGTAAAAATCAAATGGGAAGAAATAGAAAATTTGAACAGACCTATAACCAGCAAAGAAATTGAATCTGTTATCAAAAATCTCCCAACAAATAAGAGTCATAGGCCAGATGGCATCCCAGGGGAATTCTACCAGACATTTAAAGCAGAGTTAATACCTAACCTTTTTAAGCTGTGCCAAAAAAAATATAAATGGAAAGAAATCTTCTGAACTCATTCTACAAAGCCAGTATTACCTTGATTCTCAAACCAAAGACTCCACTAAAAGGAGAGTTACAGGCCAATCAATATCCCTGATGGATATGGATGCAAAAAATTCTCAACAAGATAATCAGCAAATGAAATTCAACAGTATATTAAAGGAATTATTCACCATGATCAAGCCCAATCCTGGGCTCCAGGACTGGTTTAATATTTGTAGATCAATCAATGCGATACATCACAGTAATAGAAGAAAGGATAATAACCATATGATCCTTTCAATAGATGCAAAAAAAAATGGACAAAATACAGCATCCCTTTTTAAGAAAAACCCTTGAGAGAGACAGGATAGAAGGAACATAACTTATATAATAAAAGCCATCTTTGAAAGCTCCACAGGTAATATCTTCAATGGGGAAAACCTGAGAGCTTTCCACCTGAGATCAGGAACACAACAGGGATGTCCACTTTCACCACTGTTGTTTAATATAGTGTTGGAAGTCCTAGCATCAGCAATCAGACAACAAAAGGAATTAAAAGGAATCCAAATTGGCAAAGAAGAAGTAAAACTTTCACTTCTGGAAGATGACATAATACTCTACATGGAAAATCCAACAGACTCCACCAAAAGTCAGCTAGAACTAATACATAAATTCAGCAAAAATGCAGGATATAAAATAAACACAAAGAAGTCAGTTGCATTTGTATACACCAATAATGAAACAACAGAATGAGATCTCAAGGAATTTATCCCATTTACAATTGTACCAAGAACCATAAAATACATAGGAATAAAACTTAACCAAAGAGGTTAAAGATCTGTACACTGAAAAGTAATAGAAAACTACTGAAAGAAATTGAAGAAGACACAAATAAGTGAAAAAACATTCCATGCTCATGTATTGGCATAACAAATACTGTTAAAAATCTCAATACTACTCAAAGCAATACACATTCAATGCAGTCCCAATCAAAATAGCATCAGCATTCTTCACAGAGCTAGAACAATCCTAAAGTTTGTATGAAACCACAAAAGACTCTGAAAAGCCAAAGTAATGTTGGAAAAGAAAACCAAACTGGACGTGTCACAATCCCAGACTTTAGCCTGTACTACAAAGTTGAAATCATCAAGACAGTATGGTACTAGAACAAAAATAGACACATAGACCAGTGCAATAGAATAGAGAACCCAGAAATGGACCCACTAATGTATGACCAACTAATCTTTGAGAAAGCAGGAAAGAGTATTCAATGGAGAAATGTCTTTTGGCAAATGGTCCTGGGAGAACTGGTCAGCAACATGTGGAGTAACTAAACTGGGCCACTTTCTTGTACCATACACAAAAATAAATTTAAAATGGATGAAAGACCTAAAAGTGAGACAGGAAACCATCAAAATCCTAGAGGAGAAAACAGGAAACAACCTCTTTGACCTTGGCTGCAACAACTTCTTACTTGACATGTCTTCAAAGGGAAGAGAAATAAAGCAAAAATGAAACATTGGGACTTCATCAAGATAAAAAGCTTCCAGACAGCAACAGAAACAATTAACAAAAGTAAAAGGCAACCAATAGCATGGGAGAAGATATTTGCAAATGCCATATCAAATAAAGGGTTAGTATCCAAAATCTATAAAAAAACAAAAAAAAAACTATCAAACTCAATACTCAAAAAACAAATAATCCAGTGAGGAAATGGGCAAAAGGCATGAACAGACACTTTTCCAAAGACGACATCCAAATGGCTAACAGACACATGAAAAGATGTTCAACATCTCTCATCATCAGGGAAATACATATCAAAACCACATTGAAATACCAACCCATACTGGTCAGAGGGGCTAAATTTAACAACTCAGAGAACAAAAGATTTTGGCAAGGATATGGAGAAAGGGAAGCCCTCTTGCCCTGTTGGTAGGAATGCACACTGGTGCAGCCACTCTGGAAAACAGTGTGAGGTTCCTCAAAAAACTTAAAATAGAATTACCCTATGACCCAGCAATTGCACTTTTAGGTATTTATCCAAAGGATACAGAGGTGTTTTTTTGAAGGAGAACATGGACCCCAGTATTTATAGCAGCACTATCACCAATAGCCAAAGTATGGAAAGAGTCCAAACATCCATCAACTGATAAATGGATAAAGAAGATGTAGTATATATATATCCAATGGAATACTACTCAGTGGTGAAAAAGAATGAAATCTTGCTAATTTGCAACAACGTGGATGGAACTGGAGGGTATTATGCTAAGTGAAATAAGTCAGAGAAAGACAGTTATCATATGTTTTCACTCATATGTAGCATTTGAGAAACTTAATAGAAGACATAGGGGAAGTGAAGGAAAAGTGAATTACAAACAGAGAGTGAGGCCAACCATAAAAGACTCTTAAATACTGAGAACAAACTGAGGGTTGATGGGGGACGGTTTGTGGGAGTGGGGAAATGGGTGATGGACTTTGAGGAGGGCACTTGTTGGGATGAGCATTGGGTGTTGTATGTAAGTGATGAATCATAGGAATCTACTTCCGAAGCCAAGACTACACTGTATATATTGTATGTTAGATAACTTGACAATAAGTTATTTTTAAAAAGATGTTAAGAATGGACTTATTCCGTATTTAATATTGAGGCATAAGGATTACAAAAAAAGATTTAGGAAGTGAAGTTAAATAATTTTCCTCATTGGTATAGCCTTAAATTTTGTTTTGATTGTAGTGTGTTGGTTGGAATTTCTATAGAGTGCTCAATGGCTTAGAACATGATCCTAAAGCTCAAGGCTCAGAGGTTTCAATCTTAAAATCATGACATTTAATTAGCCATGATGGAATTTTAGAAAATGTACCTAGTACCTAGTTAGCTGTGAGTAGGTCTGAAGAGAGAAAAACAAAGTCTAGATGATACAGCACATCTAATTACTACCATTAAACATAAAATGAGGCTTCATATCCTATGAAGAAAAGGCTAACCAATAGCTTTGCCGTTAGTTACAAAATATTCTATAGTACAGTCATAAAATTAAAAATTAAAATAGATATTAAATACATACATGTAAATAAATATACAATATACTCATAAAACATATATTTATATATTTTCATGTATAAGAAAAACTTAATTATCAAACAATGATCAAATTTGGCTTCTGATCTATAATAAATTATGTTTACTAGAAGACACTGATTGTAATTAATTATTAATCTCTCCAAGGACAAAATTAAAAAAACTATCAAATAAGCTTCACTGAAAAAATTATATCAAATTCAAGATATATTTTAGAAAATAAAATTCAGACAAAAGTAAGCTAGAAATAATTTTTCATGTGATAATATGCATCATAGAGAAGAATATCTTGTCAATCATCATCATCATCACTGTCATCATCATTATGATGTTAATAGCAATCATCTATATAGTGCTTATTATGTGCCAAGAAATATTAACAGAAACATAATGCAGTGTATGTGTGTTTATATGTATGTGTGTGTGTGTGTGTGTGTGTGTGTGTGTGCATATATGTCTTCCTCACTACGACCTCATGAAATAGAGAAGTCAGAGAAGCTAAGGGGCTAAAAAGCTACAGGAACAAGATTAAAACCTAGGCACTGTAACTCCACAGCACATACTCCTTATTACTTCATTAATAAGAGATGAAACGATAGCATAGGAGCAATGTTTTTGCAAAGCAGATTTGTGTTTTATGGATAGAGAAAGTTAAGGCTAGTTAAGACTGACCAACTTTTTGGTCTAATAGCAAGTGAGTGAGATAAGAAAGAGTCATTTGCTAAATCTCTTGGTTTTCTCCTAGAACTGTTCTTAATAGAACTAAAGGTGGTGGATAACACTGTTTTGGTGCAGGAGGAGTTGAAGAAACAATTCTGATATACATGAATTTTTACTCAAGGTAATTTAATCTATGGTGAATTAGAAAGCGAATATGACTTCATTTAAAACCAGATTATTGCTGTCTACCTGATAAAAATATCTTCCAAATTTCATTTAAATTATATTCATGCAGTTCACATCTTTATGGTAGATACACTGCAAAAGACAGTAAGGACATCTAGATAGGTGCTTTTGATTCTTTTCAAATATAAAGCTTCAATTATATCCTTCTGTGATAGCACTTGACTTTTTGGTTGTATGGGAATGAGCCAGGGCCCATAAAAATAAGTATTTATCTGTCAATTTTCTCCCAGGTTCCTTCAAAATATAAAATACACAATAAATTGACATGCCCTAAAACAACAACAACAAAAAAAAGATAAAGCACACCAGAGATCTAAACAAATGTTCTAGTTTATTTTTTCTCAAAAGGTATAACCATGATAATCAACATGTCCATCATATACCAGCAAATAATATTGCTCTTTTTTGGATGTTCCCTAAAATATAGTTATCAAGAGTCAGAAGAAATGGTTACACAATTGAGTTGATCTCTCTTGCCCTAGAAGAGAAGTATATTTCTGATATTAATCAAAATGAAACAATATTTCCTGCATATTTTTGACAATTTATTTTCTAATGTAAGAAAGTAATGATTGCCAAAATCATCTCATGGTGAAAAAAATTCATGTTCATAATATAATGTTAAATAATGCAAAATATAAAATGCACCAGTAGCATTAGGTGTTATTCATTACTATTCTTGTATAGCTAAAGCAAATGTGTTAAAACAAAAACATAATAGCATACAATTAAATCATATGCAGCTGTGAGAATGAGTAGGAAAATGTTTTATTTTTATATGGGGAAAATATTGGGGAAATTATTGAATATAAATTACCTCCTATAGTCAGGTATTGTGACTGATAGATTTAAAAAAAAAACACACACACAAGGAGGTGGAAAGGTATGAGCCTTCAAATAGTCAATGTTATTTACTTACAATTAAGCCACTGTTTGCTTGCCTTTTTTCTCTGCCATGGATCCTTTTGTAGAAAATCCCGCCTGGATTAAACTGAGTACTCCAAATAATCATATCTCTTTCATAATATACATCCATCCCTGTTATCCTTGAATTATGTTCAATATGAGAAATTTGTTGATGATCGCCACTGTAGTTGAATGGATATATAAAACCCAGGATATCAGTGTCATTAGCAATGTAGAGAACTTGATCTTCAGAGCCTGGAGATTATTATAATAAAATACAAAAATAAAGTAAATTTCAACTAATGTAAAAGCAATAATTGTACTCAAATTATCTTGAATTATTATTCTTAACACAATTTTTTGCTCAATAAAAATCAACTGACTTTATATCATGTTTTAGTCTTTATGACTTATTTCTAATACAAATTACCTAAACAATTCTAAGAGTTATTGATGTTGGTTTTCCCAGGGAAAAGCTTAGCTTATGGGTAGAAATTAGGTATTTATAATAGATATCCTATTCATAAAGATGAACTTCTTTTTGATGAATTGCAATGCATTAGGTTCTAATGCTTTGATTCTCAATAGTCATATGCTACACTGTGTACTCAATAAGACTCAAACATTCCTGAGACTTTAGTTTAGGCATCTGAGTTGCTTTATGTTAAGAAATTAAAATTTAGAGGTGGAAAGCCTTCTTCTAATATTTATGTATCTCCAATATTTTATTTTTATTATAAAATGATATTAGCATTTATTATATTAATATGTCATGATGTCAATATTTTCTAGAGTTTTGCTAGTGGATCCTTAGAGCCTGAAGTTTTGATACCTACAATACAATACTAATGTCATTTGCATACTGAGACAGGTAAAGTTCTAATGTGAATTCTGAATATATTAATTAAAAATAATGAAAACATAAGGATTGAATTGAATATATACTATCTGCAACTTAAACAAAAAAACAAGTATAGTTCAATTCTACAGTTTTGATTGTTCTCACTTGCAGGCACTGTGTTAAAACTTTCACAATTTATCTCCTCTTCTTACAACAGCCATGGAAAGCAGGGATTCGTATTTCCATTTTACAGATGAGGAACAGAGGCTCAGAGAGTTTAATAACTTCACTGATGCTACAGATTGGAAAGGAGGGGCAAGGCTAGGATTCAAATTCAAGTACATCTACCTCTACAGACCATCCTTAATCTACCATATCATGTTGTTTTCCACCTGTAATAACTGTCCTATGAACCTTGTCTAATTATGTCCTGAAACTAATGTTACATTATTACTTAATAAAACATTAGCATTAAAATCCATATCAAAAATGCCCCAAATACTTGACATCAAGTTTTAAAATTAGAGTCCTAAGTAAAGGAGGTCTGAATTAAAGCATAATTTTATCTTAAAACTTTTAAAATTCTTACTCAAAATTCCATTCTCCTTATAATGCTACCTTTAACCTGTTATTGTTTTTCCATTTTTCCTCAAATTCACCAAGAGCAGTCCATAAAGAAAAATACTTTATGTTCTATCACATTGGCTTTTAAACTTTTTCCTTTTTCTGACAGATTTTTCAAACACAAAGTGGTCTTAACAGTAACCATGTATTTGACAATTGTGCCTAAAAACTATTCCAGATTAGATTAATTAAGAATGATAACTAATCAACTGGGAAAATTTGTCAGTATTAAAAAGAGATTTATTTATATTTTCAGGCATTACTGCTAAAATACAACAACACTATTTTCCCCATAAGACATTTGTAGCAGTTAAAATAGCATTTGAAATAATTGTCAAATCCTTACCTTTTGCTATGCAGGTGTTGTTCCTTTCTTGGAAATTCTGGTCACACACACATTTATAGGACCCTTCCGTATTTATACATTGGTGGGAACATGTGCCAAACACCAAACATTCATTAAGGTCTACAAGAGAAAAGCTCAAGGTAGCATCATCATAACCCAACAAGACTCCCATTCTTTCCACATTTCAAAGAACAAAACAAAATAATTTTTGTTCCTTCAACTTTTTTATTGTTATTTCCCTTACTGCTTTTTTAAAACTCAAGTCTGTGACTTGCTGTGCCATATTTTTTGCCCCTAACAATTATTTTTTTTCATAATAGTTTCACTATAATAATTCATCAAATTGCTTTTTATTTTTATTTTATTTTTTAAATTTTCTTTTTATTTAATCATTGAAATATCTTTCCAAACTTCCTTAGGATTTTCATTTACTCAAACCAACAAACACTTTTTTAGGTTTCTTTTTAATCTTCTTTTTAATCAGGTAACTGATTACTACATCCATACCTTTGTACATATCATATAATGTCCCATAATCCTTGCCCAACTTGACATAAAGAATTTATATTCATCTCTCAAGATCCACTGGAAGTACAATCTTCATTGTTTTCCACCAATAGATAGTAGTGACTATCCATCCCATAGTTTCTCCACTGTTATCTCTCTTACAGCCCTGTATGTACTATATTTCATATATGTGGTAATATATTCATATCCTCTACTTGAGTGTCAGTCCCTTAATGGCTTAAATTATTATTTATTTATTTTATTCCCTGCATTTTACCCAATTCCTGGCAAAAAGTGAAGATATAGCTACACCTGTAACACATTTCTGGCTTCTTATACACAATGTGATAGTGTTACAAGAAGGGCTATGTGAAATAAACAACAGCAACAAAACTCTGTAGGTCTATACATAAATAAATATATGTAAATCATAAGTAATAAATAAATAAATCACAGGCGATATTCTGTGGCTTAGTACATGTGTCTAATTTTAATGGCTTAAGCAGGGCCAGCAATGACATCAGGTGATCCTGGTGAATTACTACTTTCTTTCTCAAATAGCGTAATTCCTCTGCTCCTTTTATCATGTATAGTTGCCCTAATTATGTAATAAATCTGTGAGAGAAATCTTTCTTTTGAATTAGAAAATTTAAGGATAAGCTAAAGAATAATAATTATCTTTAATTTAACTCTCAACTGTGTTCCAAAACCTCAGTGGTAGAGATCAGGACTTTCCCAGAGACACTTGCAAATGACAGTGGCGGGCTTTCTGATGCTGTTGTCTTTACTGTGATACTCTTTGCCCAAGCTGAACTTAAGTACTTTCACAATTCATTTCTGTGTTGGATTGAAACGTAGGGCAGAGATGAAAACTGTATTGTTAGCAAATACTGTACCAGGGATAAATCAAAGTATATCTTATCAGCATTTAGCTATCAAAAAAGCATTACAATAAATGTACTTGATTTGTTTGACACCTGTATCTTTGAACAAAATGTTATTTGATTTTTTGGTTTTCCTTTGATGTGGATTCAGAATCCTTCCCATGTTCTCATAATGGCCAGAATCACCACTTTCTCCGTGTCTCTCATCTCTATACAAATGTCAGGGTATCATCTGGCTGTCTCAGTTGGTAGTGTATGACTCTTGACCTCAGGGTCATGAGTCCACATTGGGTAGAGAGATTACTTAAAAATACTCACACACATATATATACTACTGTCTGTACCACGAGCTTTTGAAGGGAGTGGAAAAATCTCACACATGTCCAGTACCTACAACAGTGCCTGGCACATAGTAACTATTAATCCATTTCTATTTCTCTGCCACTATTTTCATTGATTTGTCTTCCCTTTATACATTTTAATGAAAGTGTTTTGGCTCTAACATCAAAAAATGATTTCTTATTCTCTTTTTGAGCTATATAGGAAGAGCATAAACACATTTGAATTCTTTGAATTATGAATCAAAGTAATGTCTTTCCCAAATCAAATTGCTGGGCCAAATCAAATTGCTTTTCCTTACCATCAGAAAAACTTCATTTAGTAAAGATACAAATTTTATTGGAGTTCAGAAATTGCTAATTTGCACAACAAAAAATACTGGATTTGTAGCAACTTAAAATGAAGAGTATAGTTGCAGCTTACACGTGCCAAAGAATATTATTAAAAATAGAGGAACTTTTGAGAATGAGAGTTTTAGATTTAGGAAGTTTATACAGGAAAATAGAGCCCATAATTCACATATAAATGTTAGAAGGTTTGTGTATGTGTGTGTTTTCAGTGTTCCATGTTAATGGAGAAATAAAATGTCATGAATAATCCATTCAGGTGTACAATTCAAAATATACATAAATATGACATGGTCATACTGCTTACCCTTTTGGGTGAATATAATTAATTCATTTCAATAATCTCACTTTGATTAACACGACACAAAAATCACTTTTCTTTACCCAAGAATACCATAGACAGTAGAGAAGAAAGCTGGTATGTGAAAGCACTTTACCACCTGAATTAAGCCTAGGTTAGCCAGACTTACACAATTTAGGTTTGACTCTGATTACAATGATATCAATTTTAATGGAGAAACTGGTAGTACATACATATAGGTCTCTATTTCATGGCTCTACAGTTAAAGCTCTGATATATGTTACATTTAATGGAATTCTAGCTATTCTATATGCTTAATTTTTAAATGATCTCATGTAAGTGGACAGAGATTTACTTAGATCTGGTCTTTAAATTTTAGAAGGCACTCTTGATAATAGAAAGCAGTGTTTAAGACACGATGTTAGGACAAAAGTCCACAGTTCTCTGTAAGTGAATTACCTATTGCAGTACTGCAAATGCCACAACTCAAGAGAAATGGGTCATCAAAAACATGTCCTTTCATGAAGTGCCTCTAATTCTCCAAGAGTTCCTGAACCAGCAATTTTGTGATTTGCATTTCAAAACAGAGTTGTAACAGTACAATTGAAATTCCTACGGGTCTGAATCTGCTAGAAAAAAGGCTTTGTAGCCCCAGAGATGGTTAGGTTAGCCATGCAAACAAATAGGCTCTTGACCCCAAGGACTTTCACTTTTGTAGGTAAAATGGTATCCCGTAGATACACACCATTCTAACGAAAATCAATTCCATGTCATCTCACAATTTAGCAGCCTCATGAGTCTTTTATAACCTAAAGATTTAAGAGCAAGCTATTGAGGAAATGTACTATACCTTCACATTGTCTGTTTTTCATGTTTCTCTGAAATCCAGGCTTACAGCGACAAAAAACAGATGTTTTTATTTGATTACAATATGCATCATCCCCACACGGATTCACATTATCTTCACAGGTATATTCAGCAGGAGCTAGGATTTAAAAATACCATCAAAACTAATATAATTCTAATTCCTGAACTGGGAATTTACTTTTTTCTTAATTTGAAATTATATTTATTATTCCATAGATAACTCTTTTTGAATTTATAAGATTATGATCTTCTCTCTGTATAAGCCTTTATTTCTTATACAGGTATAGAAGCCGATAAAAAAAAACTGAGCTCATTTATACTGAGTATAGTTTAGGCCAAACTGTCAATAGCTGATATTTACAGCTGTTATTGAAGTACACTACTTTGTAAAAGTCAAGAGTCAATATTTCTAATGACAAGTTATCATTGCAGTGGTAAGATATACGTGTGCTACATCCTTCTCTAGGAACCAAATGGTTTCTTAGAAGCTAACTAGAGATGTGGGCATTTGTTGCTAACCTAAATTGAGCATTCAGGAATTCGGTCAAGGGCACTACCATGGTACACAAGCAAATGTGCCAGATCATCAATTCTTAAATTTTTTTGTTTTAGCCTGGTAATATATATGAGGAGCAACACACTTCAGTCGACACGGACTTAAGTTAACACAAAATAGCCCAGACTATGTGTTGTTCATAATTTCCAGCACAGTAGTTGCAATTTCATAGCTTTATCTCCCATTCCAAAAAACATTTTTTTAAATAGGCTCTACAGCCAGAATGGAGCCCAAATTGGGGCTTGAACTCATGACCCTAAGATGAAGACCTGAGCTGAGATCAAGAGTCAGATGCTGACTAAGCCACCCAGGCACCCTTTCTGAAAACATTTTAGAATGCAAATAAATAGGAGCAACATTATTATCAGAGTGACACTCTATTTTACTTACATGTATCTAATTATTTTGAAATAGAAGAACTTTAATTATAAGAATTGTAATCATTATTAATCCCACTGACTCTTGAATATTTATAATTAATTAAGGTACAACAGTGGAATTATATCTCAGTTGAGGTATATGTAACCATATCCTGGTGAGTATTATTTCATCACTCAGTGAGGAATAATTCAGATGCACAGTGAGAAAAAATAAGAGACTGCATTATAGGAAGTATTTTATGACTTTATGAATGACATGATGATGTCTTCTTTAAGAAAAACTCAGCACTGAATTAACATTTAAAACATTCAATAAATTATTAAGACCTTGACCATCATTCAATCAAATATCATTGTAAGAGGCAAAAAATATTAAATTTATATTTTACAGAATAAAATATTAAGAGATATAGATTTCTAGCTGATATCAAAGTCTGTAATTGGATATTGAGATCTCAGGTTCAGTTCTAACAAGGATATTCATTCTAAAATCAACCTCTCCCACCTTAGGCTTTCTAATGGCTGCTTTGGCAAAGGCTTAAAAAAGAAGGCATTAAGTAAATTTTTGGAGAACAATATTTTCATACACCTGTGAAGAAAATTTTAGTCATGTTGAAGTAGAAATTGAAATTGATAGTTGCTACACTTTAACAGAAAATAAACTCACTAGTTCTGCAGCCTTGTTCATCTGAACCATCTCCACAGTCATCAAGTTGATCACACTGGAGGTCCATGGGGATACATTTTTTATTACTGCAAGCAAACTCATCTTTTTTACATGGTCTTGCTTTATATGTAAGCTTACCTATAAAGTCATTAAAAATGATTAGTCCTTCATGGAACCAAAACAAAAATTTTAAATCATTTCTTTAAGTTTTTTCATTTATTGTTTATGAGAGAGAGAGAAAGAGAAAGGACAAAAGCAGAGGTGAAGCAGAAAGAGAGAGGGAGACAAAGAATCCAAAGCAGACTCTAGGTTCTTCACTGCCAGCACAGAGCCCAACTGGGGCTCAAACTCACGAAGTATGAGATCATGACCTGAGCCAATATAAAGGGCTTATTAACCAAATGAGTGACCCAGGTGCCTCCAAAACAAATGTACTGACTACATTAATAGGTTTAAGATTTTACTAAACACTATGAAAAAGATGGCTCCCTGGCTTTATTTGAGGTTGGGCTAAATGAAAAAATTCTGAAATCCCAGGCTTTTAAAAAACAATAGTTCATTCACCCTATAATAAGTAACCTTATTATTTCCACAAGAATATATTTGAATATTCACCATAAATAGGACTTTCTTTTTAAAGTAATACCAACTGCCTCAGACCAGTTCCCTTCAGGGTTTGTCACCAAATCATTTTGCCACATACATCAGTAAAGCCTTTAGTTTTCAGAGTTTTGTTAATTTCAGAATTGTGAAGAAAGGATTGTGTAAAAATACAATCTTTATTTGCACTCTCCCCTCTAGGAGCTGTTTAACAGAGAACCTTTTTAAACCAGTTTGTTTTTCCTTCTTGCAGTATTTTCTTGAATATAGTGTGTATAATTAATAGAGATTTACAGACTAGCAGAGACTTTGCATAAAGCCGCATAGCTCTACTATTCAAATGAATGCTAGCAGATTATTTTCATACCTTGTCAGAAGAGCAAGTGTCTGGAAAAAAATACCCTCAGACATGCCACATGGAAAATACTTCTTTTTCGTTTTTTGAGTCCCCAAACCATTATATTATCTTGTAGCTGTCACCGAATCAATTATTTCACATTAAATAGATTTACCACCACAGTGATCTTCATCAGAGTTGTCCCCACAGTCATCAATCCCATTGCACATTTGCTCAGGCTGCAGGCATATTCTGTTATTTCTGCATCTGTGAGGTCTTGTGGGTGGGCAAAGAAATTTGACTGAAAAAAAAAAAAGCAAAAGACAAAGCAGTTCCTTTGGGTACACAACTTATAATTCTTTTTTTGTTTGTTTGTTTCTTTGTTTTAGTTTTTTCTTTCTCTGTGGTTTCCTTCTTTTAAAATCCATAATCTAGCTTTTAGGAATATATTTTGTTGTGGAAATTGCCTACATGTAGGTACTAGAAAATGTGTGATAATAGAAGCTATGATTCTAGTTATTTATATTAACTATAGAAAAGCGTGCAAAGCTGAAATGAAATAAAGTAAGAAAAAGAGCCAAACTTCATGGTTTCATTTCCAGATGCCTTATCTTAGCTGACTTCACTTGGTGTACCAAATTAATTTATGCCTGCGGTTTATACAACATGGCAGGACACTTAGCTATTTGAAAGAGCAATTTCACACAGAACAGAGCCTGAGCAAGCATATGTTACAGGCTCAAATTTGAAAATAGGTCATTCAGTAAAAAAAAAATGTCCCAACAATATTATGACTCTGTTTCCTACTCTGTGTCTCTAAAAAGAAATATGTAAATATGTATTTGAGTCACATAGGTGATCTTTGTTATTTATTTTTAATATTTGTGTATATATGTATCTCTGTGTGTGTGTGTGTGTGTGTGTGTGTGTGTGTGTGTGCGTGTGTTGTGTGCAAAAGAGACAACAGTGAAAGCCAGAGAATTTTATCCTGTCCTATCCATCGTTATACAATCTGAAGACTTCCACCCCTGGAGTAGGAAACACCTCTAATGGTTCTTTCTCCTTACATGTGAAATACTCCAGGGCTCTTTCATTGGGTTCCTGATCTTTTCAGTCTTGAATTCGCTACTGATATTCTCATTCTTATGGATTTACTTGACCCAACACCCTTAAGACTTTCAATTCACTATCTAATTCTATTGTCTCACAATGGGTTACAGGATATCCCCTCAAGAATTTCAAATTCAGTAAGTCCAAACCCCATTCTTTAACACCTTCTGATTACTTCCTCCTCTCCAAACATAAACTTTGTGTTATTTCCATAGTTCAGTTAGTAGTAAATCATAGCCATAATCTGGGATTATTCTAAATGCATTCCTCTTACTGACCTTCTACCTTTATTAGTTGATAAGTCCAACTGATACAGTCCCCAAACTTGCCTTCTTTTTTTTACATCAATACCAGTTATAATAGCTTAGGTCTTCGTTATCTCTTATATGAGGTAGACTTCTAAATGTCTCTATTTCATTGCCCAACATAAGATCCCCCAAAAGAACCAGAACAATCCACCTAACAGTTATCTGATAATCTCTTTCACAGTTACCAGCACTTTCAGAATAATAACTTAAGATACTTTACCAGGCATAATAGACTGATCATTACTTTGTCCCTGTCACTCCTACAGACTCATCCCTTGTATCTTAAAATTCCAGCAATACTACTTTATTAGCTCCTTAAATATGCCATACTCCTTCTTTCTTGACCTCCTTGGTTTAAATGAAATCCAGTTTCCACTCCGAGCATAGTTCTTCCTCTTTAGGTCTTTTAGGAATGCCTCTTAAATTACTCACACTTCTTATCTCATGTTTAAATACTTCCTTAATTTCCTACTTTAGCTTTCAGAGCTTTGTTACTATATCATCACATTCTATATTTTAAAAACAAAACAAAAACTATTATGCATTTGATTATACATCTTTTTTACTGCTATTTTCTCATCAACCTAATAACCTTATAACCTTATAAACATCCCTTCCCCAATTTACTAAAGATGGTGCACCACCCTTCATAGTCACTGCTCTCCATCCAAACTCATTTCAACATCCTAGATGACATCAACATCCACATGAGCAAACCAACCAATAACTGTACTTTTGAGAGCCTTGAGTTTTTCATACCCAATGACCTTTTAGTATAATTCACCTAAGCCACACACTATCCTAGAAGATTACGAAAATTGGAAGATTTCAAGAAACTTCTCTTCTTAATTCAGCCGATGCGATTTCCTGTTGTTTGCAGGTAAGAACACTAAGTGATCCACATAAGTGTAGCTGGATGTACTGTTTTCTCCAATCACTTCATTTATAAAGCCATTAATTTGAATGCTACAAGTTCTGACCACCACCTCTTATTTTCCCAACTTTTTAGTTCAACCAGTCTCATTAAGATCCTTTTTCTGTCTATGGTAAAACTTTAGCTCATTGATTTACCCACCTTTTCCTATTCTCCAATGTTTTTGTCTGTATTTCTCTCTCTATTGACATTTGATTCCATGCTCCATCTTTTAATTTACTCATTTGACAAATATTTATTGGTAAATTATTATATGTTAGACACTGTTCTAAGAACTTTAGAAACTCACTTTAGTGCAAATAATCTGGATTATCTGGCTTTTTTTCTCTTTTTTACCACATAGTATTCCATAGTATTTATTACCCCCATTCTACTCTGGCTATTCTTTATCCTATAGAATTACATAGTATCCATTACCTCACTCTATTCTGACTCTCAAATTTGTAACCCTAGACCAACATTTTAAACTTTGGAACCAAACATTTAGAGCCAAACTGAAATCTATACTTGAATGTCTCCTCAAATGTCTCTCAAACCAGACTTTTAATCTTTACTTACAATACTGATTCTCTTCCTATGTTCCCTATGTACTCACTGTGCAAGCAAAACCACCCCATACATTACATTTCTCCTCTCCCTTGACCTATATATCCAATCCATTACTTAATCCAATTTATTTTGCTTTCACATCATCTTCAAATCTGTGTATATTTCACATCATCTTTTTTAATGTTTATTATTTTTGAGAGAAAGGAAGCACGAGTGGGGTAGGGGCAGAGAGAGAGAGAGAGAGACCCAGAATCTAAAGCAGGCTCCAGGCTCTGAGCTGCAAGCACAGAGCCCAATGCAGAGCTTAAACCCACCAGCCATGAGATCACGACCTGAGCTGAAGTCAGACACTTAACCAACTGAGCCACCCAGGTGCCTCATGTGTTATCAGTATCTTAATCCAAGCTACCAGAATGGGCTGCCTAGAGTACAGCAATTATCTTACCTAAACTTGCCTCTTTCTATCCAATATGTGTAAAATATAAAAATGACTATATGCCTATTCTGTTTAAAACATTTTAGCATTCTTAATTGCTTTTAGGCTAAATATAAAAATCTCTATAGAGATTCACAAGGCTCCAGACTCTTCTGTCTCTTCAGTTTCATCTGAAAGCAATATTGACCTTGTTCTGCACTCTCCAAGTACATGGATCTTTCAGTTCCTCCAGTGAGCTGTGGATTGTTTTGCCTCAGGATCTGAATGCATCTTGTTTCCTTTGCCTACAACACTGTCATCCACCTTCCCTCCACCCCATCCCTTTTGCTCACTTGGCAGTGATTAATCTCTCTGACTGAAACTCAAATGTTATTTCCCATAGCCTAAGATTGAATAACATCCCTCTGGTCTATACTTTTATAACTTAATCTACTTTTTTTGTCCATGCATGTATCATCATTTGTAGCCATATATTTTTGAGATCATTTGAATCCCTATTCTATTAGATTCTCAGTTCTGTGAAGTCAGGATCTATGTCCATTTCTCTCATCATTATATTACCAAATATAATAATGGTCTCTAACAACAAATATTTATTAAATGAATGAATGACACTTTTCCCCATGCTGTTCATAATGCCTACAGTGTATTTTAGTTTGGATCCTTCAAAATTGTAGCTTTCTGAATTCCTCTTTAGGCAGGGTTCATCTTATTCTTCTCCATCTTATTTATACCTTTTACTTAATTGCACCATTTCTTGAAATACAATGTATGAAAATTATGATTTGTACAATGAGATTAAAATCTTGTCACAGAGAACCATGTGCTGTTCATTTATTTAAATCTCAATTACTTAGCATAGTCCCTGGTACATAACAGATTGACTCAATGTTTATACTGATGACCAAGGGGAATGTAAAAACATGCACAGAATCAAGCTGGATGTATTTTAAGTTTTCCAGCAGCTGTCACTGAGAATCACTTCCTGGCCCTGGAAGTAGTCATGGGGCTCTGACTCTGGAGCCTCATGTGGTTAATTAGTTAGTGACCATTTGCTATTCTACCCACTAGTTGTGTGCTGAGGTGGAATAGGCAAGAGAAATCACATAAATATACACACATACATAATTTTATATAAATTTTATATATATAAGTTATAAAAATAATAGGATCTGGCTTGATGCTGGTAGATAAGTTCATATTTCCATGTATTATAATTCAGAAACAGTACAATCTCTAGTGATTCTCTAGAGTTCATTTTGTAAGATTATGTAGCACTAAAATTGAAACTTAGTTATGTCTCTCATCAGTTGTGCCTACAGAGAACATGTTCCAAAAACAGTCTTTTTATGTTTTAAATCCTTTTAAAAATAAAGCTGCTTCCTTGTTTTGGAATTTTTATTCAGTTGTAATATCAGTATTCAATGTCATCATCTATCAAAAAATATTGGTTTAACCTGGTGCACCAAATAGAACAAAAAATTTAAGTATATATAGTCATTCTATGTTTTCTTTTATTCACCTGATGTGGTATTTAATTGTATCCAAAGTAGTAGTATTTTTCTTTAAATTAGTGGTAAAATACATTTTTTGCTGAGATTAGATACAAATAATAATAAGAAGGACTAAAAATATTTGCTACATATAAGGAAAGTGGACATTGACAGTTGTTGGTTTCATGAGTACACTCTTGACAATTATCAGTTAGGAAAAACTTGAATTTGAAGAAACAATAACTTTTGTTAAGATTTACAAATTAAAATGTTAAATAACTTCTAATTTCAGTTCCCTGTCTATGTCTAAATATATATATATAAATCTATTAATATATTTATAACATAGAACATATATGTATAATATATAATATATTTTAATATGTATTTAAATATTAAAATATAACGATATATTTACATGTTAAATATATTAATATATCTACATATTATCTCCATATAGATCTTCCTTCTCTGAACAAACTTAGTCTTAGTAGTGGGTAACTTGTGGAACTACATGATTTTATTATTCACATGTTTTCCTTGTGGTTACCTGTCCGAAAAAGAAAATGATTTAGCCTAAAGGACCACTTTGGTACAAAGCCAAAGTCATTATATGAAACCTATACAGTTCAAACCATAAATATCTTTTGCATAGTGTTGACATAAGCAAGTTCAGATTTAGGAGGGTTCTCTGTAAAGTCATCAGCTTTGGACAGGGTAATCTCTTATTACCTGAACAAAAGCTGTCTCTGTGGTTTTACTTTATACCTAACCCTAGGATGGCAGACTTTGTGGTTTGCCTCACCACTTCATTGATTCATTCCAGTACATTAGAACCAGAAGTGAGAGTAAAATCTAGACCCATGTGAAATATGCCATACCACACATATCAGGAGCTTCATCTGAGTTGTCTCCACAGTCGTCTTCTCCATCACACACCCAGAAATGTAGTTTGCAAAGGGAATTATTGCAGAGAAATTCATCTGCTCTACATATATTTCCTCCTTTATTTTAAGACAAAACAGAAAAAAACGACATAGAGATGTAACATAATTAATGCCAATCAGCAGGATACATATTCCTCTAACTCTTAGCACAGGATCTAGTTTCTCATTTCTTCACCTGTTTCCTGAATAATACTAGGGATAGGCAGTATTCAAGATTTGTTTTTGTTTTTGTTTTTGCTTTCAGTTATGTTTAGTTACCTTTCAAAACATAGATATTACTCAGGCATATCATAGTTCCCTTAGAAATCCTGATAAGATGGTAGAAGGAAATTCTCTCAAATATAAGTTATTTTCTATTTCACATAATTTTTATGTTACTGTAGAGAAACTTAAGTTTTAAATACGATTAGTTTTCATTATAAAAACTGTGTTGCTCTAGAAAGAAAAGACACTTTCAAAAATTTTAGAGAATTCAGCTGCATCTGGAAACTGACAAAGTGAATCACTAAAGACAGAATAACCAATAAAGTTTTTGAAGTCACAGAGAAATAGTTAATTTTATAACATAATTAGAACTTGGTGATGTGGAGAAATATTAAAGTCATCCTGGTAAAAAAAAATTGTGTAATGGCATAGCAATTTTTTGTGTATTTGTAAATGTTTACATTTTTTCCCTTTTCAAAATTCAATAGAAAGCATCAAGAATGCAAGGATATACTCACTCAAAATTAAGTACACTTATCACATGCAAGGGAACCAAAATACTAATAAGCTTTGGTTATATGTCTCGCTATATAGGAATCTATAGTGAAAACTGCAATGGTTGGGGAATTAGGAACTGAATTTGTCTTACTCTGGACAAGTCTATTAATTTCTCTGCTACTCAGTTTCTTTCTATGTCATAAAAGAGGCGTGGTTAAGGTCATGTATAAGCTCATATTCACAAGCAGTACCTGGGGAATCAACACAAAGTAACTTGATGGGAATTTAGAATTAGATTGCTTTCAGAGAATTACACTATCTATTTGAACATCATACATAAGAAATTTGCTTCCATATGAGATTGATTTGATGATTGATGGCATTAACATATTTAAAAGTAGATATGTTTATTAAAAAATGGGGCTGAGAAGTGATAGGGCTCACCCTTGTGAGAATAAAAAATTGCAGAGGGAAGTGTTGTTCATTTTGTGGATGCACTTTGGAGGGAATAATAAGCCTAGGTCTGTGAGAGTCAAACAGCTCGTGTTGTTGAATTTTGACTCACATATACGTCTTTAATAATTAACCTACGGTAGCAAATACTTAACTTAGCAAATGACAGAACAAGATTTGGATTTTAGCATAAAAGCAGTAGCTACAGTGTGGAGAACTTGGAAATGAAGGTAGTGATATTAAAGCCAAGGCTGGAAAAAAACACCAATTTGAAGAGGGGTTTTAGCAGTGCAGTACTTGATTTCTAGTATCTTACAGTGAACCGTTGAAAGTGCTTCAGGAAGTAGAATTTTCAGGATCTGATGGTTAAATAGATGAGGGTAGCAAGGAGAGGGAGTAGTCAAACAAAGCACTCAATTTTTGGTTTATTTGTGGTATTTGGTGAATGTTGATTTTGTTAAAAAAAATAAAGGAATACAGCAAGAAGAATAAGCTTACTAGAAATAATGACTCAATTCATTTAAAGTACTAGTAGGGTAACCATGTAGTGATATTTAGTAGGATAGTGTATAACGGTGTTGAAATATATGATAGGTTCTGAGTTGTAAATATATAACTAGGGATGATCACAATGTAGTTGTTATTTGGAATTTAGAACAAAACAGAGGAGATCAGCATTTAAAGACTGGATAAAGGGGTGTCTGCAAAAGAGACTGAGGCTATTTAGCCAGAGTGGTTGAAAAATACCTAAAAAGTGTTTCAACAAGGTAATAGTTAGCACATGTATGTAAAGCTAAAAAAGGAGGGTCAGTGAAGTGGCAGTAGATTTAATGAAATGTTTGTAGTTGGTTATTATTAGATGAAGAAGTAGTAGTTAATGTCACCATCCATCCATTTCCAGGAAGTTTGCCCTTGAAGGGGAGGAAGAGCGGAAGAAGTTAGGTGAGTAAGGGCCTGGTAGCTTCTGTGGAGGAAGACTGATATCTGATATACTTAAATGATTCTGAAAATAATTCAGTAGACAGAATAAGCTTGAGGGGATAGAAGACAGAAAAGATTAAAAAAAAAAAAGGTAACTGACAGAACAAAGTCCTTGAGAATCCAGGAAGTGTGAAGGATTTGAGATCTAAAGCATCTAACTTATGCGAGAGGTGCAACAGGTCTTCCATTTCAAGAGGAAGGAAGGGGGAAAGGCTAGGCATGGAACAGCTTTCGGTACATTTGTAAATTTGACGAACAGATTAAGCTCAAGATTTTTATTATTTCTGTGAAGCAAAGATGAGGACAAAATCCAGCTTGTTAAAAACTTGGTATGTTTAGGGTACTTGGGTGGGTCAGTTGGCTAAATGTCTGACTCTTGATTTCAGCTCAGGTCATGCACTCATGGTTCCTGATATCAATCCCTGTGTCAGGCTCTGTGCTGATAGTGCAGACCTGCGTGGGATTCTCTCTCCCTCTCTCTGCCCCTTTCCTCTCCCTATGTGTGCACACACATGTGTGCTCTCTCTCTCAAAATACACATATGAACATTTTTAAAAAATAAAAAAATAAATTACAACTTGATATGGTTGATGGTAGACATATGATTAGAGAAATCTAGGATGATTACTTAGAATCTTAAGTAATAGTTGAAGCTGAGATTATGACTTTATAGTGATATCAATTGGAAGAGTTCCAAGAGTTTCCTGCAAAATTGTTTAAGAACTGGCACAGACTACATTGGCTCTCTGAGGACTAACAAACCCTAAAATAGAGAAAAAGTCAAGTCCATGTGAGTGCATCAAGATGAGCATCACTGTGTGCGCCTGACAATATAGTATTGGGGTGCCCCTTTTTTTCCAGCTTCTACAATACTCAATTCTAAAATATCCTATTTCTAAAAATACTTTCAATTACCAAACCTATGCAAAAATATATTTATGTTTAAAAAGTGACTGAAAACAACAAAAAGGGAACATGTATGGTCTTCCATATTAAAGAAACTCAAGATATGAATATTGATATAAGGTAAGTGCTTAATTCAATATCAAAATTTATAGAATATGAAAGTTATATTCATTCAGAATAAAGATTCTTAATGACTAAATCTCATTGCATGTTCCATTTTACAATGGATTATATCCAAACAAAATTTGTGAACTCTTGACATCCTCTGGTTATTTTAGAAAATTCTATTTGTAGCACGTCAATCTTGTTAAAAAGGAAAAGAAAAAGATTTCCCAAAGGTATCATACTAGATAACATTATAATTTGCCCCATAAGAATGTTGGGCATATTACTATTTTTATGAAGAAGAGAGAAATATAAATGGAATCACAGTTGTAACAGTAAGGCAAAGGTTTTATAATAATTTACTAAAGGCTTGTTATTATATCATGAAGAATTTGCATTAAAAATGTATCATGAGGCTACCATGACATCCTGAGTCTAACAAAAATGCTTATTTTGAAATGACATGAGGGACATATAAGCAAAAAAAAAAAAAAAGGTATAATTTAAAGAGACCAGCTAGATCAAAATTCCCATTTTCTAGTCTTTAGTCATGTTCTTAATCAGCTCAACAAGAGATTATTAGAAGATATAAATATAAAGATATAACTCTGAGCTTTTGGCAGGTTCATAGAAATCTGGACAGACACATCATCACAGAAAATAAGCATCTAGAGTCCCCCTCTTAATTTGGGTGGAGGGAAGGTTTAATATATGATAATGTTTTCTCATTTTCATAGTTAACACATTTTGATCTGATGATAACTAAAAAGAATAATTCTCAATCTTGTCCACCAAAATTGCTACGAAGAGCAAAGTTTGGAAGCTCAGGCCCAAAAAATCAATCATCAATCAATCAATGAAAACCCCACCAAGTTTCCTTGGCAACATGTTTTACCTTTAAAAATACAAATGTTGCTTTTAATTCCTCAGTATTTTGGGGTTTGTCTTTTAAAAGTAAACCAGTAAAATGATTCACTTGGATAATATTTCATGTTTGTCCTGAATCTTTCTTGCCTTCCAGCCCTCAACACTTAGTTCATGTATCCAGATTTGGGATGAATTGAAGTGAGATTTCACAGGGGAGAGATTTAGTCTGGCATTCCATTTCCTCAGTGCCTTGAAGTACATCCATCCAATACCTAAACCACTACCTGGAAGTAGAATACTAGAAATATGAACCTGATCATGCTTAAGATAGATCCATACATGATCAAATATTTTAACCATCAGGATACTTCACTGGAATTTATCTAGCAGCAAAGAAACACAAGAAAAGTTAGAAACATTAATTGGAGGGAATGGGAGCTCTGACACATTTCTAAATGACTGAATTAAAGGTCCTCGACTCTGTTTTAAACAGTAGGCTTAAACATTTAGTAGAGTCATTTTAAATCTAAAAGGCAACTCAGATTTCAAATGCTATACTGTATACTGTTTTTTTTTTAAACAGCAATGTTTGAGTTTTAACCTGGAATTCTTTTTTCAATCAAATCTTATAAAATTGTAATATTTAAAAAAAATAGATAAATCCTAACAGGTTGCCCTCAAACACACATGCACACACACGTACACGCACACGTACATGCACACACACACACACACATTCACTCATTTTCTGGGTACTCTTACAGCCCTGGGAGACATTTCACTGTGGCTGGACTTGATAGTATGAAAAATGAGCATGGAAACTCTCCTACAGGTAAAAAATTAGATCTCTTGATTCTAATTTCAGTAAATTCTCCGTGCTATTTATTACATAGTGCAAATTCTACCACCATCTCTTGTTGAAAAAATATATATATTTGAAGACTTCTTAAAGCCTTAGAAAACTTCTCACTATGCATAAAATTAGAACCAATTTCTATAGCATGAATCTTCAATTACTTATGGTTCCTAAACACTTAAACTTTCTCTCACCTATGAGACTTTGTGCATAATGATCCCACTGCCTAGAATCTATTTCCTCATTCTGTTTGCATACCTACGTTTTTACATCAAGAAACTCACATTCCAACAGGGGAAGCAGTCAACTAATACAGAAGTAATTAGAAAGAATATGACAAGAATGCCATCAAAGGGTTGCTAGGGAAACTCCAGAAGAGACTGCAATTTGGTTGAAGACAGTAACAATTGAATGGACTTAAAAGGAGAGAGATAATTTTTATTGTCAAATGTATCAAGATAGAAGAAATAGTAGAGGAATCAGGAAAGATGTTGAAAAGCATGGAAGATGTTGCTAGATTTATTCTTTGGTTTGGCTAGGAAATATGATACCTAAAGAGAAGTCAAGGAGTAGGAAGATAAAAGAGGATCATTCTCTGTAACCCTGACTGCCATATTTGTATGTAACCAGGAAGGAGCTTCAAGTAAACATTGACATAGTCAGTTACACTTCAAAAAATGAGCCTAGCAGCAGTGAGCAGAATGTATTGGAGTCCAGTTACATGGTAGTACATATGCCCAGGCAGGAAGCAATGTGAGAAAGAACCAGACTGGTGACAGAGACTGAAATTAAGGGAATGGAGCTTAATAGCTAGAAAATGGGAAATGATGAGTAATTTAATTGTCTGGAAGTCTTAGAATATTACTGAATTTAAGATTTTTTGGTGCCAGAGTGTCTACAATGTTTGCTGTCTCTAAATTGGAATGTGAATATGAGACCTTAACCAAAAGTGGAAATAGCTATTAAGGAAGTCTAATCTTTTATGGCTCTATATAAGGCACTGCAGATTCTACATGAGAACTAGGACTTCTTCTGCTGAGTATTACAACACTTTATCAGATTTGAGATGGAGAACTTAGCAAATCATAAAGGTTTGATCTAATATTAAAGAAAATAGAGGATATTTTTCTTTCAATGTAAAGTAAAATTTTATTATATTTTTTTAAAAAAAGATTTTATATAAATTCCAGTTAATTAACTTACAGTGTAATGTTAGTTTCAGGTGTACAATGTAATGATTTAACAGTTTCATACAACACCCAATGTTCATCACAACAAGGGTACTTCTTTATCTCCACTACCTATTTAATCCCTCCCCCAACACTCCCTTCTTGTAATTATCAGTTTGTTCTCTATAGTTAAGAGTCTGTTTCTTGGTTTGATTTTTTCACTTTTTACCCTCTTTTGTTCACTTATTCTGTTTCTTGAATTCTAAATATGAGTGAAATCATATAGTATTATTTGTCTTTCTCTGACTGACTTATTTTGCTTACATTATACTCTCTAGCTCATTCATGTTGTTGCAAAAGTACATTTAAACTGTATAAACCCTGAGCACATGCTCAAATGCCTTGCAACATACATTAATAACTTGGATTATCTCTGTGGATGATAATCCAAATATTCCATAATATAAAGTCCACTGAGAGACTTTTAAATTTTTTCTTCTTACTGTTTATGTATTTATTTTGAGAGAGAGAGAGAGAATATGCAAGAGCATGAGCAGGGGAGGGGAGAGAAGGAGAGAAAGAATCCCAAGCAATCAGGCTCCTGTGCACTATCAGCGCAGAACTTGATGTGGGGCTGCATCTCATGAACTGTGAGATCATGACCTGAGCCTAAATCAAGAGTTAGATGCTTAACCAACTGAGCTGCCCAGGCACATCCATTGAGAGACTTTGGTAAGCAAGTTAAAAGAAATTTTACATTTAAGCAACATGCTTAACATTATGAAAATAATAAGAATTATGGAATTTGTGATCATTTTATGGTTTGTCCCACTTTTTTTTGCTTTCACCTAAGTAACTCTAAAGTAGTAATAATTGCTGCTTTTAATGTGGCGAATTACAATTAAAAAGTTGTTATCTGTCAGGAAATATTTTCACATAGTAAAAAATAATGTACTACAAAATTGAAAGTTGTCTTCCAAACTGACAAAAAATGTAGGTCATTTTCTCAACCATATGGCAAAAGGGAAATTTGGGGCACAAACTACAGTTGTTATCAGTATGTGTAATATAGTATGCCATATGTTATTATTCTTTCATAGTAAGGCAAGCAATGTGGAAGAGAGACTTACACTGAAAATATTTCTATAGTAATGGCTAAAGCACTTATGTTCTCTGCATCCTTCTCCTGTCATATCCCTGACCCAGCAACTAGTCCAAAGTCATGCTTGTGGTAGGATGCAATAAACACCTGCACTTTGGTTATCTTTGTCATATGAAGACTGACACTGTACTCTATCTGGAAATTATCCAGATTTTGCTTATTCAGAACAGGATATTATGTGATGAAATAGGAAAGGGTAAAGATTCCTATGAATCCTATTCATTGCCTCTAGCAATGATCCTATTCTTTGCCTCTAGCACACCACTGACCTGACACAGTATTTTAATGCCACTCTCTAATTTATAGGCATGCAGGGCGCGCAAGTGCACACACTGCCCCCCCCCCCACACCTTACCTCTGTCACAGTTCTCTTCATCACTGCCATCCACACAGTCATGAATGCCATCACAAAGCCATCTAATTGGAATACAGTGGGCTTTATTTCTGCATCGAAACTGATCTTCCTTACATTCAGTCACACAGTCCATCTGTTCAAATACAAATGAGCACTGCAGTTTTCATTAATGATAATGATATAGTCACAGGGAAAATAAACATGCAGCTGACAATACTGGAGATTTATTACACTGTGGGCTTTCTTTTATTTTGACTTAATGAATATAACCTCTACAAATGACAATAGGGTTTAGTATATGAACAGCATGCAGATTCAGGTATCTGCTGCAATGATTATATTCCAAGTATTGTCCTAACATTTTAGACCACTAAGAATCAAGATTCTCTCTTTACTCTATTTTTATTACATTTGCTTTCCCAAACCTAATTCATGTAATTCAGAGATTTTAATCAAATGATAGATTTTACCTCATCTGAACCATCAGCACAATCATATTCTCCATTACATTTCAAAGATGCTGAAATACATCCTCTGCTGGCACATATATATTCACTTGATGAGCAAGTAGGAGAGTCTGAATATAATTATAAAGTTAAGATTTAGATTTGCTAAAATGAATGATTGCTTTGATAGATAAAAACATATATAAGCATATAAAAAATCCATAGTAATGAAAATAATTTACATTTAAACTCTACTCAGTATCTGATATTAAACATTTATTTAAAGTGTTTCACGATATTATTGCATTTCCTGAATGCAATAATATCAATGATATCCTCAATGATATAGTAGCCTGTTCAGTAAATATTTAACTCACTAGACTAAAGAAAGAAAAAAACCCTCTCTATTCTCATTAATTTTGAAGAGTTAAATGAATTTTTCATAATTTTAATTAAATTATTTAAAAAACAAAGGCTTCAAATTGTTTTTAAAACTGTAATGGGATTTAGTGACCCTTGGGAATGTTAATTTATATATGCATTGCATAAGGCTAAAAGTAGAAATCCTGGCATAGTCTCATAGACCCCATGATGTCTAGCTGGCTGTGTTGACATAAATGTCATATTTGCATAAGTTCAGAGAAGTATTTTTGTTTTGGGGTCTTAAACATGAATACATGCATAATTAACTGAGTCTATAGAATCTGAAGTATTCATTTATGACAGAAAATAAAAATAGCATGTGGGCATTTAAATTACTATTAATTCCCAATCTAATTAATTGACATAGTAATTATGATTTCTGCCTTTGTCTCTGGGTTTGAGTTTGCTAGACTTGTATTCAAACCTCTGGTAGCTAAATGTGCTTATATATGACTTTGCTTACTCCAAGGAAGTTCAAAATCTATATCCTAGAGTTGTAATTCCTTTTAATTGGCAATGTTTGCCTAGGGATCTATATTCTTATGGAATCTGAAGACATTTCTAAATTCAGTGAGAAAAAGGATATGATCAATTAGCAATATAGACCACGGGCAGCAACATGTGTGTCCTGTATCTGCTACTCTCACCTGGGCTCTCAAAGTCATGCTTTTGTGGTTATACATACATTATAGCATGGTTTCCGGCCAGTAATTCTTTTATTGGTAAGATAATGTTATTAAAATGCTTAAGTATAAAAATTAAGTTTTAATGGACATATTTATATAGCTATATTTAAAGGATAAGAATGCACAATAAATTGGGCCTTTTTCCCCCTGTACTTTGGTCTTGCTTCCTAATTTCATTTTGATTTTAGACCAGAATGCAAAGAGAAATAATGTGCTTTTTCTCAGTTGATTTCATGTTGAAACTCCTGCATTCTGTTTCATAACCTTAATGTCCATAACTGAAAACTCGACTTTTATTTCACTTACAGTTTCAACATATATCATTTTTCCATCTTGGAGAAATCATTCCAAATGGGGTGGAAAGACATAGAAACCAGAAAGTCAAATTTGGGAAGTAATGCTTGGATCCCAAACACAGTAATAATCTTAAGCTAAAACACATTTGAAACATATAAACGGCACACTAATTAGTTCACCTATAAGTATATCCAAAATTTTATAGCCAAAACATAGTATATGTGTGCATTTGCCATTGTTTTCTCCTCATTACTGCTTAAACTGGTATTATACCAAGTTAAAATATCAGCTACCTTAACTAACATCTCAATCATTTTACCTGTGTCACAGTTTTTCTCATCTTCTCCGTATTTACAGTCTTCGTGGCCATCACATTTCCACTTTGCTGATATGCACTGACCATTGGAACACTGGAACTGATCCTTGGAACAACTTGTTTCACAATTTCTCTGTAAAAAAAAATCACACAACACAGTTAACATTAAATTTTTAGACTGTCACAAATAAGAAGCTCGGATGGTCATTTAAGCCCACAGCTATCTAACAAAATGGTAACAATTCTCTATTTCATTTGTCTCAGTGAGTCATAATAAAACAGAGAAACGAAAAAAGAACATATATCTCATGACTTCATCATATCAATTACTCCAAGGGGACCATTTTCCAGTAGACAGTTGGGGGTCATGTAGTTTTAGTAATTAAAGAAGACAATAAAGATCGTGAAGGAAGTAAAGGGTTAAAATTATCTCTAAGCAAGTACATCCAGTTCATTGGAAATGGGGTAGCAGGATGAATGTGAAGCAAAAAAGAACCTGAAGGCAAATCTGTTTTGTATTGGCAAAATTTCCTGGAGTGTCCTTCCCTTCTCTTTTTCTTGCCTCTTCCTCAGTCCTTTCACAAATTAGTTGCTGCTTATAATCCTGCCCCTCTTTTCCAACATTTGTTGCTAAAGAACTGTGACATGAACCTTCACAACCGTCACTTCCATTGGTTCGCATACAGATTTTATTTGGAAGTCAAACAAGACAGTAGATATACCTCTGGGGACCTTACGATTTTTCATATGAGATCAATAAAAAGAGATCCACTAGAAATTTACCTGCCTTGGTCTCACCATTATGGTTGATAAGGGATGCTCCAATGAGACATCTTGCTGGGATGAGGTTTTTCTGGAAGTCATTTCTATTCTTGCCAAAAGTTACTTGTCTGTTCCTCCCACAAAAGGTGTGACAGTCACAGCTTATAAGAGTCTCACTAAGTGATGCTGTGGAGCTGGTACTCCTTGCTTCTTCCCAGTGTCATCCCCACATAATGAAAGGAAGTTTACTTTCTAAACTCCTATAAATTTCTCTTTGCCAATGGTCCTTTAATTAGACTGCCTGCTGTATAATTGATTTTCTTCTTACTACCTTTCTTCTTCTCTTCTGTTCTCAAGTATTGAGAGTTTACCAGTTACCAGAGTTTCTTAAATAAGAATCCAAAGGAAACTAAGATTTATTCCCTATATTTTTAAACTCATAAACTAATAGGAAAGACCAGCCCTTAAACCAAAAATTGTAATAAAATGCATAGACTGTCAAAATAAATGAATATAATTTGAATATATGGATTCTCAAGGTTTTTATAAAAGGATTTACAGAGGAAGTTTAAACAGAAATGGAAGTATTTAAGAAAATGCTTTTCCTGTATAAGGATAGTTAGAAATGCAGTGCATCTGAAGTGTAAGCATAGTAAATGCTGTAAAAGATGGAGGAACAGTCCATACATTGGTCATGAGAAAGGGATTTCATATGTTTTGTTCACCACTTTACCTACCACGTTCAGGATTGTAAATGGAACATGATGAGCATTCAATGAAAACTGCCAAAGTAATGAATGAATTAATGAATGAGGTAGCAAATGTAGGAAACAAGGAATATAAATTAAAATTTCATAAAATTTAGTACCAGTAGAATAAGGGTGATGTCTAATGGATCATGTGTGTCCATGAACCAAATATCTAATACTGCGCCATGATTATAACTGTTCAATATATATTTGTAAAAATTAATCAAAGGTTATCTCAGCAATAAGGCAATTAAATAAAATAGCTCAATAACTAATGGTTCTGGTGTATCAGTATTGGCATCAATACAGAAAATAGTACTTCCAGATACTTTTTCTATTATCATATTTCAATGTATAATAAATTACAGTATAGTTGAAGAGTATATGTGTGTGTATGTCTATATTTCTGGGTGACTTAGTTATTATTTTAGACTCAAAACCATACAGAAAGAAAGAATAGAATAATGAAGCTACGTGCCCATCATGCCTGTTTAACAACGATCAACACATCACTATTCATGTTTCATACATCCTCCTCCACTACACTTATGTAGTCTGGACTATTTAGCATAACAACAATAGTATCACAACATTGGCAATATCACAGAATCCCCCCAAATCTCTCCATATAAAGTTATTTTCTATCAGTTTCCAAAATGTTCTCATTTTTAAAATATTGTTTGCTAAAATAAGGATCTAAAAGAAGTCTATAACTTTGAATTTGGTTTGAGTTTCTTTAAATGAATAACTATTTCCCATTCTCCTAGGTTTTTTTCTTTTTTTTAAATGCTATTTACTACTTGCAGACACTAGGTCATTTGTTCTACTGAATGTCCCACATTCCAAAGTGGGCTGATTGGATCCTAAGAAGGATAGCTTCAGAACATGCAAAGTGACTAATGAGCTTTTTGTTTTTTTAAAGTATTATTATACACACATCTATTTTTATACATTTAGTGTATTTCAATCCATAATAGTCATTTTTCTTTCTGATGTCCAAGTTGTCTCTTTCATTAGTCGTCAAAATCTCCTTCGATAAGCTCCTGTGTATACTGGACACCATACTAATAGCCTGGTTATTGTTTAACAAGATGTTAGTGGCTCATTTTGTCAATTTCCTTCTCAGACCTAGAACTGGACATTTCTCAAAGGACTTTTGTTTCCTTTAATAGGAAAATGGTATTTAGAGGTGACTATGTGAATGTTAAGGGTAGTCTATAATGCTGAGATCTCATCAGTTTTAGAATTTTTAAGTGGCAGAACTAAGAATTATATATTTTTAGAAAGAGAAAGAGAAATGAAAATCTCCTACTGATACTTTTGAATTTAATATTACAGAATTTTTTTTACATTCTTTGTTCCTACATTTGTATTTCCTTTCTTTTACTTCAAAGTTTTGAGTGCTAATAATGTAAAACTAAGCATTTGATCTATCCTACTTTCAATATATATGAGTTCTAAATTAGCAAAACCAACATTGCCAACAAGTATATGAACACAGTTTAAGATTTCTTTGTATTTCTTTTTGTCCTTATGATTCATTATACTGGATGTAGAGGCCAAATACTACAAAGTTACTTTAAATAATTCTTCTCTGAGAATCAATCAATCGATCTTCTCTGTATATGCCACTGATGTGATACACAATTATGCTGATCCAATTTATTATTATTGTTGTTGTTGTTTTGGCTGGAATGAACAAGCTAATTATAATATTGGTTAACATCCTTACCAAAACTTATCCTTACAATTTTATCTTTTGTTCCTAAAATGACAGTATCCTGTATGTAATTTGGTTTTCTAGCCATTTGTTTGGTTCACCTTTTTATTTGCTTCTTTGTTTGTTAGTCAATTCAACCTGAAATTTTCACCTTTAGAAAGAAAAGAGGAATCAATTGCATATAGTGTTAGACACTTCATTACCTATAGATTATACATACAGATGTAAATGTAAAGACCATCTTTAAGAAAGTTTTTTTGAGGGTGCCTGGATGGCTTAGTTGATTAAGCGTCCAGCTTCGGCTCAGGTTATGATCTCACGATTCCGTGGGTTCCAGCCCTGCATCGGGATCTGTGCTGACAACTCAGAGCCGGGAGCCTGTCTTTGGAATCTGTGTCTCCCTATCTCTCTGACCCTCCCCTGCTTGCACTCTCTCTGTTTCTCAAAAATAAATAAAAAACATAAAAAAATTTTTTTAAAGTTATTTTTGTTCCCTTGGGGTATTACCATGAAAATGTCCATAATGGAGGTCTATCCAGCAATCAAAGAACTACATTCATGAACTTAGGGCATGAGATAAATGATGTTAATAAGGACATCGACTTTCAATTGTATAAGATTCTGGATAATAAGTTGAGTTTCTATATGTACTTTAGATATCTAGTGAATAACATGGAAGATGGAATTATATGCCTTAAACAATATATATGTCCACCTCTTGATGTTTCATAGATTACACAGGGCTGATGAAACACAGTTTTTAAAGAAAAGAAACCTATTTCATCATATGGGTGAGTTTATGTGAAATTTATCTGTCTAACTGGGAAATATTTACTATAATTTTTGAATAAATGGATACTAAGTAAATATGTAGTTGGGCAGTAATAACTTAGCTCCCCTCTGAATTAAAAAAAAATGTTTTTTGTTTTTACTTATTTGTGAATAGGCTCATAAATATGTTTCATCTTCTCCAAAGAGAACATTGCAGTCTCAAGGTTTAGGTTTTCTGGCCTTTAGGGGAGAAGTTAAATATATTGTTTCCAAAATCTAGGCCCTGAATGTGACTGGGAATTGTCCAAGATAGTGTGAGGATGGAAAATTGTCAAATCTTAATAAGAATACCCGAAGACTGGGAAAGAACTAGTCTGTGTGAGTTCTGTAAATAGTAGAGAGCCTCCCAAAGATGACGGAAATCAGTGGATGACTAAAGATGTTTGACCGGACACACAGAAACCTCTACGGCAGCAGAGGTTCTCTTCAGACAAACCTATAGTCAGTGGAAGGACCTTCATGAGGGGTAGGTACTTATGTGCGCCAACCAGAAGAGCAGAACTCTAGGAAGTCATCGTACCCTGGAAGGAGGTGTGGTGGTCACTAAGGACTAAACCTCATTTTTCCTTGATCTCTGACTAGGCTTGATTTCACCAGTGTTGTTTTCCTGATATTCACAGGTAAAATCATTAACAGAAAATCATGAAGTGACTCTTACTGGACTTCCCTCTGATACTACAGAGTAAACGATTAGAATTCATTTTAGATTTGATTGAAAAAATATATATACAACCATCTGTCATATATTATGTTTAAAGCCTCTTGGAGGAATTGACAGAGGAAACACAAACACATAGATGGATAAATAATGAATTGTGTGAAGTATTACAAGTATTAACACAATCTAAGTTTACAGAATTATCCAGAGATATTTTAAACTTTTTTCACTTAAGCTGTGTGTACATAGACCTTATTATAAATGGATTGTGATTCATCATCCAAGCAAAGCTGAGCCTGTGGTTTCATGAAAATTGATGACCCACATCGAAGTCTATAAGACTGTATCTATTGAAGAAAGAGACTGGGGAGAAGAGACTGTTAAAAATGCATAAAAATATTAGTCCTGACTATAAATACTGCAGGAAATTTATGAACAAATTCACAGATGGCAAGGGCATCAGCTATAGGGAATAGGGTTTCCAAACATCCTATTCCCAACCCAGCCATTCACCACTTGAGGTAAAACAGACTATAAAATTAACTGTCAATAGTAGCACAGGAACTATTCCCTGTGCTGTGTGTGTGGCACAGAGCTTAGATATAATACGACTTATCTCACTGTGTCAGGAGTGCAGGAGTATTTCAGAGCCGTCCATGGCGCACTCACTGGATTGAATAATAATAATTATAAATGTGACTCTAAAAAACTTTCTTTTTTGTTTGGTTTTGCAAAGTTGCCTACCTCATCGGAGCCATCTGCACAGTCAAAATCTCCATCACACCAGAACCTTGAAGAAACACAGTCCCCATTGGCACAGAGAAAATCTTTCAATGTGCAGGTCTGTGGCTCTGGGGACAGAAGAATAGCACAGGCTTATTCGATTATATGCAACTGAATTCTACATTTATATGACATATAGCACGAGGTAGCATTAAGAAAAAAGAGGTTAGCCAAGCAGAACCAATAAATTGTTTAGAAGTGTTTCATGAAGCATCTATGGTACACAATATAATGATTTTTCAAATTTATTTTAAAGTTATGAATAGAAAGTGGCATTACAGAAACCAATTGAAAAAAAAGACAAAAGATAGCCTACTGTTTAGTAAAAATACATTAAAGTAAAATAAGACAAGAATCTGCATATTACATAATAACAAATCTTTTCTAGTTATTGGAAATCTAAGTCATTTTATGTATTTACTTTAAGACATTTTGTGACTCTGTACCTATGGGGCTATTTATTAATTGAGTAGTAAGTCTAGCTTTTGACTCTTAACTTTTATAATGTATTCTAACATCTTTCTAATTCTTAAATTTTGTCCAAAGACAGTCTAGATTTCATAAAACAAGAAGGATCCATGGGAATATTATTGGACATGAGCGGGTAGGTAAGAGTTGAAAGGACAAAAGGAGCTTCACTTTTTAAAAAGCTCCTTTTGGGGCACCTGACTGGCTCAGTCGGTTAAGCGTCTGGCTTCGGCTCAGGTCATGACCTCACGGTTCATGGGTTCAAGCCCCACATCGAGCTCTGTGCTAACAGCTCAGAGCCTGGAGCCTGCTTCGGATTCTGGGTCTCCTTCTCTCTCTGACCCTCCCCTGCTCACACTGTCTCTCTCTCTCTCTGTCTTTCTCTCTCTCAAAAATAAAAAAATTAAAAAAAAAAACGCCTTTTGGGGCACCTGAGTGGCTCAGTGGCCTGTGTCTGACTTTGGTTCAGGTCATGATCTCATAGTTTGTGACTTCAAGCCCCGAATCAGGCTTGCTGCTGTCAGAGCAGAGCCCAGATCCTCTGCCCCTCCCTCCCTCTCTCTCTCTAAAAATAAACATTAAAAAATAAATAAAAACTGTCTGTTTATGCAAATGTTTGCACACGTCCTGTATCATTCATCTGCCATTTTAAATAGTTTGCCAGTTACTGATTTAATTATGCTTCACCACAGTCCACATAGGATATAAGCCAAATAGTATGACTTACTACTTGGCTTACCTCTGATATGGGATGTGTTTCATCTGGACAATGAAGTAGGATTTCAGGAATTGATAAGACTGCTACAGATCATCTCTTGTTTACTTTGTTTTCTCTAAATAGAACTGCTATCTGGCAGGATGAAACCTTTCTATTTACTCGTTAACTGTGTTTATAGCTGCCTCACACACAGTAATACCCAAGGGAAGGAGGAATAACGGAAATTTAATTTAAGGAGAATTCCTATGAAGCCTAATTTTCTGCATAAATACTGTGAATACTTTGGCCCCCATTTGAAAACTGCTGTCCACAATCACTCAGTTTCCAGCCATCGGTAACATCAAGCATGCCCGGTGTCAGGAGGGCTCTTACGTTTCTATATAGAGATCTGCCCTGGGATCATGGGGAGGACTGTGGAAAGTGTAATGTGTGTCAGCATTTTGTTCTGCTCCGGGACTTACTTTATTCTAAAATGTAAACTTCAGGCTATGAATAAGACAAAATGCTTTTCAGTGGAATAAGGAAAAGCCACTTAACAGAAGGATCCCCTTCATTTCTCAATACCCCGTTGTTTAATGAGCAAGACAATAGTGGTTTCTCTTTTCGCCTTTGCATTACATTTACATACATCATCCCTTAACCTAAAAAACAACTGTATTAATATTAATATTTCTAAAAATAATAATTACTACCAGCTACTGATTGCTTATTTGTTGTTAGGCACTAAGTGAAACTAATGCTAAGTACTTGAATTAACTGAACGATTAATCCTAACAACTGTGTAAGGCAGATGCTATCACAGGACCCTTTGGCCAATGAGTAAACTGAGGCACTGAGAGGCTAAGGAACTTTCTCCAAATCACCCTGCAGCCAGAAGAGCCAGTATTGAACTCGAACCTAGATGATCCAGACTAGGAACTGCACTATTTTATACTAGGCCATATCATTGCCTCCTTTTCTACCAAGGAAATAACAAGTGTTCACATTATTACAGTGATTAACCATAAAGTCCTGAGAAACCAAGTTACTTGTCCAAGGGACACGGCTAACAATGTCAATCACTTAGAATAAAAATTTTCTCTTATCATTTCTTCCATGCTTAGAAATAAAACATCTACTTTGGGGCGCCTAGGTGGCTCAGATGGTTGAGCGTCTGGCTTTGGCTCAGGTCATGATCTCCCGATTAGTGGGCTTGAGCCCTGCATCGGGCTCTGTGCTGACAGCTCAGAGCCTGGAGCCGGCTTCAGATTCTGGGTCTCCCTCTCTCTCTGACCCTCTCTGGCTCACACTGTCTCTCTTTCTCATAAATAAATAAACAAACATTAGAAAAAAATTATTTAAAAAAGTTTTCTCTTATCATTCTTCCATAATAAAGCCATTTCACCCTCCTGCTTACAAACATGCAGTTTTTTTCCTTAGGGAAAAGAAATTATAGTGAAATTAACAAGTTAATTAACCAGAGCTCACTTTATTTAATAATGGAAAAATACAATCAAAATGATTTTCATTAAAAATCAGAGCATTTTTTAAACACATTATACTTAGATGTTTAAAAGCAACAGCAGTAGAAATATTTAATTTCATGTATTTGGAGGTATCTCCTAATTTTTTTTCCTTTAGTATTCTAACTTGCCTTTATCCTAATTAAACACAAGTGTGTTCAACATGTGCTAACAGTTATGACCTCACAGACCCTGATACACTTTGCTATAGGGAGGGTTGGATGTTGCTGATCTAGGGTGATAATAAGTTATAAAGTTATAAAGTATTTCAAAGCATTCGCCCAATAATTCCACAGAACATTTGTTTTATAGAGACTTTGCTAACTTTGTTAATTACTGTTTTAATATGGGAGCAGAGGAACTGTGTGATTTTTTTGGAAAAAGCTTTTTTTTCAGTGCATATGAAATAATGTATGTTTCTAGCATAAAATGCCAGTAAAACTACTTCTGAATAATAATCGTGAATTATTTATATATATACAAATGTCATCAATAATGGGGTAGCTAGTCTGTTTTTAATTCTCATCTGTATGCCTCAGAATCTTTTGCCACTGGATGTCTCAAAAAGATACTCTCTCTTGAGAAAAACATAATTTAGTCCTGAGAGATTGTATTCTCTTGTTGTTTCTTAAATTTGATCTTTTCTGGATAAAGTGAAACATCAATTTCTAGACATGATAGTTAGCATTTTTATTAAAAAGAACAACGAAATGATCACACCTGGAAGATGACCCATTTGGAAAGAAAATGTGAATGTGAAGTTTACCCCAGTATTTCCAAAATGCTTTTCTCACATTAATTTCTCTGAGATTGCCTATGTCTCCAGATCTAAAGTAGACACGGAAACCCACGCATAAAAATTAGCTGGGTTTTCCATAAGTCTCATTTAAACATGCCAAATCAACAACAAAGAGGCCTTTACAGGCATATTTCGGAAGGCTGGTCTGGATTCCATAATGAAAATAAAAAATAGGGGCATTATATAGATAAGTCATTTCCTCCAATATTAAAGGAGGAAAAGCATACAGCTTCAGAACGGAAAAGAACTTTGGAAGCTATCTTGCACAAAATGGAAAAGAAACAACTAAGTTTAGAGAATAAAAGTGACTTTCAAAGCCACAGCATCAGTGGCAGAGCAGAAAGGCTTCCAGACTCCAATTGCTCTGCTGAGTATATTATCATACACCCTTGGTGATAAGTTCAAAAGTTATATAAATGTGGGTGTAAGAATCTGAGGAGAATTTTTAGAATACAATTAGTATAACTGACATGCTATACAAATAATCTTCTGATATAAATTCAGTGTGAAAGTACTAGAAATTCAAATAAGGCAGACACAGCTTGTCTCTCTAAAAAACCATAATCTGATCAAGTTATTTGGTGTTTTTAAATCTATTCGATTGTTAGTTACTTCTTAATAATGAAAAGATATGAAATAATTTATTTTGCATATCGATTACTTAGAAGGTGTACATGCAATATACATTACATTTACTGCTGGTAAGAGAACATAGATGTTGAGATTGGTCAGATATTTCCAAAACTTTGATACAGATGACAAAGTAACTCCAATGACAATAAAGTTTTCTTATTTCTAAGAGCATAAATCATTGTTGGAGCAAAGTGCCCCTGCTTAACACACAACAAGGGAAGTGATCAGCAGATGATGAAGAAATGACAATGGACTAATTATGCTCTATAAATATAAAAAAGGAGAAAGCATATTAGATTTAAAATATAGCTGGTAGTTAATTGCTCTGCTATGATTCAAACTTTCCCGTTTCTATGCCTGGGGTGTTTCCCACACAATTTAAAGAGTAAATTCGTCTAGATTCTAAACACAAGAGTCCAAAAATGATTTTAAAAATACATAGCTAACATTACAAATGTATCAGGACCTGTGCTCTACCCTGAGATATAGCCATCCTCCCTACACTATGCACAGACATTTAAGTAGGAACTCAGATAAATGTGATAAGGGAATGAGTGGATCAATGGAATGCAAGTGAGTGTTGGTTGATGGAATGTGGTCACATAAAACAAACAAAACTACTGTTGTTTTTAACTCTAAGGCTAATTTACTATCTCTGCTCTATTCCACTATTTAATAATTGCTAACAATAATTGCCTAAATGTAAACCAAAATGCATACAGTTGTACTAATGATATTTAGAAAATATGATAACATTATACTGCTGTCTTTTGGGGTGTACTGTTATCACCTATACATATTAAAACTAAATATGTATGTGATGGGGGCACCTGGGTGACTAAGTCGGTTAAGGATTTGGCTTCAGCTCAGGTCATGATTTCACTGTTCACAGGCTCAGGTCATGATCTCACTATTCATGAGTTCGAGCCCTGCATCAGGCTCTGTGCTGACAGGTCTGAGCCTGAAGCCAGCTTCAGATTCTGGGTCTCCCTCTCTCTCTGCCCCTCCCCTGCTCGTACTCTGTCTCTATCTATCAAAAATAAATAAACATTAAAAAAATATATATATATGTGATGTGATATAGTCATGATTATAATATATAAACAGGAATTTATATGTACATTTAATAAAGTTTTATTATAATTATATATAAAATTATACTAGTTTCAGTAGATAGTAAAAAATGGGAACTATCTCAATAACATTTTATACAGGAGAAGAATTTTTCTATGGCTGACTTGTATCTGACTAATCTCTTGGTGCTTTATATAGCTGTGTGATATTCTTTTCTCTCTTTTCATAGACTCCACTTTTGTCCATGTAGACCTGTTGACATTTTCAATGTTTGAACTTTCTCATTTCTTCAGGCCTATTCAGATGGTACCATCAAACACCACTCAATCGTATTGATCCCGTGAGCCTTCCTCTTACACATTCTTACATGTTTTACATGTTACTGGTTTTGATATGGGTCCTGGGTGTCCCCTCTATCCTTCCATGTCCCAACTATAACATGCTTCATTCTTGTTCACTGTCCTCTCGCTTCTGCAAATTCATCAATGTTGCTGTCTCAGGCCACATGCCCAGAGTGAATGGGGACTAAAAGTGAACTACACACAGTTGGGTATTTTACCTTGCAATGCTTGCCTTTGCAGGCACTCTCTTGCTATTTCTTAAGGGTTCTGTGGCAATGACTCAAGTGATTTATCACTGTTTGCACAGTGACAAGTGAGAAGCAGCACTCCTTCGCCTTGGGTTCTTGCGTGAAAGGCTGACTTTTGAGAGAGGCCAGCAAAATCATACTCAACCACTCTGGGAACCCAGTAGACTCAGAAACAGGTTATCTCCGCCCTTCATTCTTTTTCTCCTTCTTCTCCACTCACAACGGTAGCCTAACTTCCCATACATTTCAACAACCCCTTGAATAAAGGGTTCTCAAAGATATAAGTTTCTAATGTGGCCCTCTCACTTACCCTCTCTTCTTCTTAAAATCTTTCAAGATAAGGCACTTCTTCTCAGGTATCTTATTGATAATTAACACTAAGTGTATCCAAAACTAAGCTAAGTAGTTATCTGTATATTTAAGTTCTGAAGTGGAAGTGAATTAAATAGAAAATGTGTAATGTAATTGCTTCCTCTTTGCATTTACTCTTCTATTCCTGCCATTCTTACCTCATTAGGTTTTTATTTTAATCACTGGATAGAACCTGAAAATCAGCTATATAAAGTTTTTTCAAAGTTACTGATGAAAAGAATCTAGTACACTCCAAGTAAGATCAGTTAAGATACATACAAAGAAGGAGTAAAAAAGTTCCCATAATCAGAGTATTCCATAATCGTAATGATCCAGAAATTTCACACTTAATGTATCTGATCTTCAAACACTGGTCAAATTAAGGTTCAAAAGTTATTTTTAAAAAGTTGATATTTTGCAAATGGAATATCCAAGTGGTTTATGAAAGCTATGACTCTACTACTCATAGGCTTTTATATAACATATTCCTATGTTTTAATGTAACAGTTTCTAGTTCATCTCCTGTATTTTAGGAAATGAATGTTCTTAGTCTCATGTATAAGAGTAAATACTATTGAGGGCACCTGGGTGGCTCAGTCAGTTAAACATCCAACTCTTGGTTTCAGCTCAGGTCATAATCTTACAGTTTGTGGGGTCAAGTCCCTCATTGGACTCTACACTAACTGCGGAGAGCATGCTTGAGATTTTCTCTCTCTCCATCTCTCTGCCTCTGGCCCTTCCCTCCCCTGTCCCTCACCCCCACATTCTCTCATAAAATAAATAAATAAATAAGAGCAGACACTATTGGCATCATCAAACCTTTTTGGAAGTAGCAGAATACAAATATTTAATAAATGGAATTTGATTATTATCTTATTTTAAGCATGATTATATTGCTTTCTTTGCTTAAGTGCTGGTAAGAAATATATTCAGATATTAAAGCTAGAATATAAAGATGCTATCACAATTTTACATACCATATTACATTTTAGAAAAAAATTGTTGGACAATTATTTTCTTTTAAGTTTATTACATAAAAATGCAAGAGGCAGATGATGATAACAGTGTTATTCTATTTTCAGAGAAAGGCATCCTGAATACATGTGGTGTTCTCTACTCCAGAGAGAATAAATGATATTTTGCTGAAAGATGCTCTTGGGTAAATCTGTAGTGTAAAAGGACTTGAGACTGAAATGAAATGAATACCATCCATTAAAGAATGGTAAGTTTTGTACTGTCTCCACATCATTCAGCTCTTTGTATGAACTTGCATCCAGGGCTTACTGTGTTGCATACTAATGGGTTGCATTAAACCTGATGATACTTTCATACCAATTCTGATAACTATAAGAAAATAACTTCCAGTATGAACATTTCAATAATTCCACCATTTGAGATTAAGGTTGATATAGTCTGAATGTTCTTGTCCAAATGTGAATATATGTATAAAACTGTGGGCCGTGGGATAGATAGGTTCAAATTCGTACCTTAATTGAACTAAAAATCGCTCTCCTGCTTATTGAATATGCTGTCATGCTCAGTGTTCTCAAGCAAGAGCTACTTACTACAGTTTTCTTCATCTGAATTATCACTGCAGTCATTCTGGCTATCGCACCGCCAGTGATCTGGAATACAGTTGTTGTTTTTACACTGGAATTCATGAGGTCCGCAAGTCTTCTTGTCTGTAATAGAAAGAACCAGAGTTTGCATCATTGACTTCCAAATTCAGGGCATATGGCATTTCCTCAAACCTTAATTCAGCTACTAACTGAGAAGCATCCCTAGGAAAAACTGAAGTTACATGTTAAATAAAATTCATCCTACTGTCTTATTTTATGTTATCAGTCATGCTTTCATCACTAGCTAATTAGAAAACAATTGATTGGCCCACCCACATAAAGTCAATACAAATCAGTCAAAATAATCAAAACTATTAAGAACTACAATTCTCTTTAGGATACTCCCTCCCTAAGCCACCTTTGATTTCTTCTATAAGGCAGCAAAAATAAATGGTTATCAGTCAGACTCTGAGGTTGTAGTCTTGTCTTCTTTCCTAAGAATTTCTTACTCATAAGCAACCTATCAACTGATCTAAACTCATAGATTATAATAGAGCCTAATGTGCACAAACCTTGAAAATTTATGAAGTGTCATCTCACTTGATTTCTAAATAATCCCACTGAGCAAAAGGACAGGTATTAACTAGCCTTTCACTTTACAAATGACAAAACAGAGACGTAGAGTTTAGAAGTCTGATGATTTTTTACTACCATTAAATGGCACTGTCAATGTGTGTGTGTGTGTGTGTGTGTGTGTGTGTGTGTGTGTGTGTGTATTTACTCTTGCTTTAGTGTTCTTTACAGCAAACCTGTATCCAAAATTGATCTAGAATCAGAATGCATGCAAATAGAATATATTTAATAACTTGTCATATATTCTTAAATTTCCACGAGAGTAATAGCTTACTGTATAGAGCCTAAAGCAGTGCTTCTAAAACTTTAATGGTCATACATATAAATTACTTCAGAATTTTGCTCAAATGGAGACTATGATTATGTAGATGTGGATTTCTAAGAAGCTCTCTAGTGATAACACTGTCCTTGGTCTATGAAACATACTGATTACCAAGGGTCTGAACGCTAAAGATAGACTGAATTCAATAATAAAATAATAAAATTATAAATGGTAATATACAATTTAGGACACATTCCCCTTTCATATACTTATATTGACTCTTTATTCTCAGCTGTATTAGAGACAGATAGTGAGTTTAAAAACTCAGACTAGTAAAATAGATAAACTAAAGGAGAAGATAAGCAATTTGGTGGTGATTGCTACTCTTTCCTTTAAAATGTCTTATAAAATTCTAATAAGATTATAAAGAAAGAGTGATTTAGATATAATTAGAAAATTAAATATGAACATCTATTAATGATCCAGCCTACCTCTTAGTTAAGCATTTTCATAAATGGGATCATATTCAACCTAAGAAGTATTATATGCACTTAAATGAATGAGAAAAATAAGTTTCAAAGAGTTTAAGTAATTTCTCCACTATTACAAAGGTATTCAGTGGCAATGGAAAAATTTATACCCAGATGTCCCTCTAGAAAAATTTATATTTCTATAGAAATTCTCATGATAGACTTCAAATTTTTCAAACTTTTCAAATTTTTCTACAGATAGATAATCTTTATATATAGTTATATATAAAGAGCCTGTATTTCCCTTCTTCCTTCCCTCCCTTTCTTCCTCCAGTCTAACTTCCTGCTAATGATTAGTCAGTACATAACTTGTGTCACTGTGTTGAGTACTGTGTTTTGTGGTATGTCCTTTTTGCCTGTGTTACACATTAAATTAGATTTTAAAATTGGCTTAAAATCTGTCAGTTGCCTTTTAGTGTTGTTGGTTGTTTGTTTTGTTGTGAAGACGCTTTTTATCTTGATAAGATCTCAATAGTTCATTTTGGCTTTTATTTGCCTTGACTTTGGAGACAGATGGAACTGGAAGGTATTATGCTAAATGAAGTAAGTCCATCAGAGAAAGACAGTATCATATATTTTCACTCATGTGGAATTTGAGAAACATAACAGAAGCCCATGGGGGAAGGGGAAAAAACAGTTTCAAAGAGAGAGGGAGGCAAACCACAAAAGAACAAACTGAGGGCTGATGGGGGGAGGGGGAATTAGGTGATGGGCACTGAGTACGGCACTTGTTTGGATGATTACTGGGTGTTTTAAAATTTTAGAATATAAGAAAGTAAGAAAGATCAGACTGGATCAAACAAATAGACTATGTGACCTAGAATTACAACATTAGCCCCAAGCAATTGCCCATGGCAATGAAAGGTTCACATTTGGTATTGAGTATCAGTAAAATAAGTGTTTTTGAAGATTTTTTTTCTAATTCCTATTTGTAATTTTTTTCTATGTTTAAATATTTGTACCTTATTTTTGTGTGTGAAAGAGATCTGCCCTCATTATTTCCTAACAGAAACAAGTTACAGTTGACTGCTAAGATTTAAAAATGGGGTGTACAGAAACAGTAACACTGAAAGGTTAATTGCCTTTTGCAAGGCTATTTAAATTTTATATTTCTGAATGATTATGTATTCCAAATGACATTGCTTATAAAATTACAAACTATACAGAACGTATAGACTTTTTTCTGCATTTATAGTCTCCCTTGAAAAGATTAAATATAAATATAAATATAAATATATTTTTAATAGGAAAATGTATGAGCAAGGTAAAACAGCTGTTCTCAAATTGGCTATACATTAATATCACAGAGGGAACTTAAAAAATCCCTTTGTCCAGTCAATATTACACATCAATAAAATCTGGGAAGAACCCAGACACCAGTATTTTTATTAATGTTAGCCAGCTGATTCAAATGAGTAGGTAAGATTGACAATCACTGGCCCAAAAACCTAATTGTAGAACAATGCATATATAATTGCACATTATAATACTCTAAAGTAATTAATACAGAATTATTACAATATGTAGAATTTTCTATTTATTCAAATTATTAAACAGCAGTGGAACAATGTAGTATGTTTTTTGTTGTTATAAGAATGGAGAAAACAAATAAAATATTTCAAAACTTTTTTATTTAATATGTTTCCACATCAATTAGATACTACTACAAATTTGATCCTCCAGAGGGACGGCCAAGATGTAAACTATGTCATGTATACTGCAATACTATTGTCACTTGTGTATGAATGGGCTATTTCTGGAAAAAAAAAATCTGCTGTCTATTATGTTTTTGTGAGCAAGAACTGGAGAAGTGGGCTGGGATACAGAAATGGAGGTAAAATTTAAGTTTCTCATTATACCAAAAGAAATTCGAAGGAATGTACAAACTACTGGAAGTAATAATAAGTAATAAGTAAATCTGGAAGGGTTATGAAATACAATGACAATATATGTATTTGATTATATTCCTCTACATTAACAATGACCAAGAATGAAATTAAAAAAGGAAAATTTTTACAAGGGCATCAATAAAATAACAAATATCTAGGAATAACTCTAGTGAAATTTGTGTAATACCTTCATACTGAAAACTAAAACACTACTGAGAAAAAAGAAGAATTAATGCCTAAGAAAATGCAACAATATATCATGCTCATGGATTAGAAAAGTCAAAATTGCTAAAATTTTCTTGCAATTGGTATAAAGAATTAATGCAATCCCCATCAAAATTCCAGTAAGCTATAATTGAAGAAATTGCTTATGCTAAAAATTGAAGAAATTGAAGAAATGTAAAGGATCTAGAATAACCAATCAATATTGAAAAAGAAGAAAAAACTGGGAGAATTTACAGTATCTGATTTCAAGAGTTACTACAAAACTATAATTGAAAAAAGGCAGTATTAAACCAAATGAAACCAGAAATATAAACATACATATATGGTCAACTCATTTTAAACAAAGGAGCTAAATCAATTTAATGGGACAAAGAAAGTCCTTTTTGGCAAATATTGTTGAAACGAGTGGCTATCCATAAGAAAAACATAAATCTCAACCAATTATATTTCATACAAAAAATTAATCGGAGATGGGGCTCAGTTGGTTAAACACTGAACACTGAACACTTGATTTTGGCTCAGGTCATGATCTCACGGTTCCTGAGTTCATGCCCTGCATAGGGCTCCATGCTGACAGAGCAGAACCTGCTTGGGATTCTCTCTCTCTTTCTCTGTCTGACCTCCCGCCAAATGACTAAATAAACTTAAAAAAATAATCTGAATTGGTCAAAACATAATGAATATGGAAAAATATTTTCATAATCTTTGAGTAGGCAATTATTTCTAGGAGAGAATGCAAAAAACAATAATAAATACAAAATTAGCACATTGGGCTTCAACTGAATTAAAATGTTTTATTCTTTAAAAAGCATCATTAAGAAGATGAATTGGCAAACAACATTTTAAAAATATTTGTACCATATATATCTGGGAAATTACTTAGTTCCAGAATATATAAAAATTCCTACATATCTTACACATTAGCAAACAAAAGACTTGAAAAGATACTTTACAAATAAAAAGATATTTGAATGGCAAATAAAGATTCTTAAAACCATTAATCATAAAGGGAATGCAAATTCAAACCACAATGAGATACCATTACATATTTAATAAAATTGCTCAAATCAAAGAGGTCACACTAAATTTTCATGAGAATTTAGAGAATGAAACTTTCTATTCTAGTTTTTAAAAAGGCAAACGTATTTACCCTATAACCCAGCAATATTCTATCTAAGTGTTCATGAAAAATGAAAACAAATTGTTAACAAAATAAATATATACAAGAATGGTTATAACAGCCTTATTAATAATAATCAACTTCTAAAATAATCCAAGTGAGAATATATCCATTCAACTAAAAACTACTCAGAAATAAAAAATAATAAATTATTAAGACATAATTAAGAAATATTTTTAAAACTTCATGCAAATGAAAAATGCACAAGCAAAAATGTAAATGTAAAAAGTGGAGACGGAAAATGTGATGTCTTATTCTGATTAGCAGTGCATCAACTTAAGATTTAGGGTTCTATTTCTAAGAGGTAAATAAAAACTGGGTATAGGGATAGGCAATTTAGGAGTCTGTTAAAAACCTAACAAAGCCAATTAAAGCCTTTGGGTTTAATTTCCATGGTTACTGAAAGAGGAAATAGTTCTTTCCTTTTGAGATTACAAGTATTATTCCTTAAGTTGCCATGGATCATTTTATTTCATTGTTTATATTTATTTATTTGTGTTTGTTTATTTCAAGTTTTTATTTAAACTCTAGTTAGCTAACATATAGTGTAATATTGGTTTCAGGAGCAGACTTTAGTGATTCGTCACTTATGTATAATGCCCAGTGCTGCTCATCCCAACAAGTGCCCTCCCTAATCTCCATCACCTATTGACCCATCCTCCCTGGATCCACGTCCTCTTGTGCAACCCTGTTTGTTCTCTGTAGTTCAGAGTCTCTCGGGATGCCTGGGCGGCTCAGTCAGGTAAGCATCTGACTCTCGATTTTGGCTCCAGTCATGTTCTCATGGTTCATGGGATTGAGCCTTGCACCAGTCTCTGTGCGGACAATGGGGAGCCTGCTTGGGATGCTCTCTCCCTCTCTCTCTACCAGTCCCTGTTCTCTTTCTCTGTCATTCAAGATAAACAACAACAAAAAGAATCACTTATGGTTTGCCTCCCTATTTATTTGGGATTTTTTTGGGCCATAGGTTATTTTAAAAACCATAATAAAAGTACCATTCTCAGAAGACACCAATAAAGTATGGAATGGTTTAGAAGTGGAGAAAAAGATGATAGGGCTCTTTGTAAATACCTACATCCAAACTGTTCCTGAAGTTAATTCCATCTACTCCCTGAAATGGAGGCAGAAATTCTATTTTGCCACTGGTTTGCACTGGATAAGAGTCCTAAGACAAACATTATACTATTTTATTGCTTCAAAATATTAGAGATTCCTTGGGGTGTCTGGGTGACTCAGTTGGTTAAGTGTCTGAATTCAGCTCAGGTCATGATCCTCATATTAGTGTTCTTATCCGTATGTGCTGCTTTACATTATTCCCAGGCTATTTCACTGGTTTATAATTACCTGGGAAATGTGATCTCTTCCCATTAGAAGCCTCAGAATTAGTTTCTGTTTAAAAGTAATTTGCATATCCAGGCTTCCATGAAAGATGGAAGATGGTACAAATGCTACAACCTGAGGGTTGCATTTTTGGAGCATTTTCCATGTGACAGATGCTATTACAGCCTCTAAGCTGCAGGCTGCTTTGCACTGTGAAGTGTTCGGTGGATCTGAGAATTAAGTTCATGTTACTTTTCATCGATCAGGGTAATATTCCTCCATGAACACTTGCACGCACAGCCTGTTCTAGGGGAAGTGGAAAGGATATGTGGATGCACCAGCAGTTGAGACTAACAATGCCAGCGGCACGTTGTCTCAGGGGGATCCTACTAGTTCTGCTTCACTTTTAAATTCTCATTTTTCTTTAACTTCTACATTATTCTTCTAGGTGGAGAAGAGAAAGGCTGATGAAGTAAAACAAACTGCCGATGACATATTTTCTTTATAAAGAGCTGAAGCTATAATAGGCTAGCTCTCTGGAAGCTCCAATAATGACATTTAAAAAATTATATGTCGATGCAATGTAATTTTCAGTGGAAATTTTTTGAATTCACATTATCCGGTTTTAGAACGTGTCATATTACATCCTGTAATGCCATCTATTACACTTGACAAGATTTTGTGATTCTTTTTTTCTTATTTAGAAATGTGCATTGTGACTTGATGATTGTGAACTAGGGGGAGACAGTTATTACCTCATTTCTGCCAACATACTGTACATCA
>NC_043702.1:86147607-86151992 GCF_006229205.1 Suricata suricatta | reverse complement strand
CTGCTTAGTCTCTATTGCCAAATCATCTCTTATTTTCATGTGCAAAATCATTTCAAAAGAGCAGATATTGGAAAGTCAGTTTGATAGGCTTTATTTTTAAGGACCAAATGACAGTCTCTAAAACATTACTGAAGAGAGTAGTAAGAAGAGGAAACAGTTGTGCGAGGTGATGGAGATCAATACTTGTGAGGCTTCAACTATGTGTATACATGGTAGTATGGCCTCTTTTCCTTCACATACTTAGTCTTTGAGATTCCCTTTGTCAATATATTTTCTTTGAAATGAATTTAATATATATTTAAGTCTGATATCAGCTGAATACAAGGGATTTGTTGGAAACAACACATACTGTGCTATGCAGGGCTCCTCAATTATAGAGATGTTCTTAGATTTTTAAATGCCTAAGTGATAAAGTCTTTTCTGGTTTATAGATGTGAAGTATATGACATCAGGGCCCCCTACATCCTTGGTATCCACCATGTCTAAGCCAATGACTTCTAGCTGTAAGCACTAGTGACCCTTCTTGACTCCACTGTGGAAATAATGTGGAAATTTCAGGGAAATAATGTCCCTCTCTTCCCAAAGGGAGACATTAACAATGACTGTTAGGAGTTGGCAAATAAATATCCCAGTTCTCCCTTTGTTGGGGGGATACCCAAGTATTCTATATTATCTCATAGAATTACCTGATATAATGGATCCCATTTCTGCAGTAACCTGCTCAATAATATACCTTCTATTTTTTCCTCCCTACCCTGATAACTTCCCTACCCACTTACTAGTGGTTTCTGGAATCCCACTTGTAATGAAATCTTTATGAGTACAGTTACTAATTCTGGGAAAATCTAACTTAAGACAGGATTTATGCAGTCATTTATTCAACAAACATGCATTAATGCCTGTCATGTTCTGAGCTTATAGGTTTATACAAATAAATGGAACAGACATAAATCCATATCCTCATTGAGTTCATGTACTAATGGCCAACTGGGGATTTAGGACATAGAATAAAAGAATAAAAAAAAGTTTATTGGAGGGTAAGAAGAGAAGTGAGAAATACAGAAGAGAAGGAAATAGAGAATATGTTGAAGGAGGAATTTCAAATAAGAGAATTTGAAAATGCTGTATTAAGAGGGTGACCATGAAGACTAACAGAAAGAAGACAATTGAGTCATGTCATTAACTGGGAGAAAGGGCATTCCAGGAAGAAACATGGGCTTGGAGTAATACGCAGGCCTGGACTCTCCAAGGAACTGCAGGGAGATGGGATAGCTAAGTGGAGGAAGAAGGTGAAGAGTTGGGAGAGAGGTCAGGAAGACTATTGTTGTGGAAGGGCACTCACATCAGGCAAGGCTTTGTGTGGTAACTCTCTTGCTATTCCTCCTCCTTGAAAAAGGACATATAATTTTTTAAAGCTTATTTATTTTGAGAGAATGTGTGTGTGTGTGTGAAAGAGAGAGAGAGAGAGAGAGAGAATATGAATGAGAATGAGAATGCAGAGGAGAAGCAGAGAGAAAGGGAGAGAGAGAATCCCAAGAAGATTCTGCACTCTCAGTACAGAGCCCAACACAGGGCTCAATCCCAGGAACCATGAGATCATGACCTAAGCTGAAATCAAGAGACAGGCACTTAACCAACTGAGCCACCCAGGCACCCTGAGATGATATAAATGTGACGTCTTTCTTTTCTGACAAATAAATTCCACATAAATTTTTAGATTTATGACAAAGTAAAGATGGATATTTGAAGGACTGCTAGATGACTGCACCAACACATTAACCCAGATCTTGGAACTGCCATGATGAATTTTTTGGCCTATATACATAAATTCTGGATAGTTTGCCTTTTCTTGCAGCTTTGGTGCTTATTCTTATCTACAAACTTAGCAGAGTGGTATAGAGTGATAAAGTAAATAATAGGTAGTAACAAGCTAAACTCATCTTTGGAAGAATATTGAGAATATTATACAAAATAAAATGTGTCTAGTAATAAGACCTATTGATTAAAGGTCAATAATTTGATTTCTTAGCAAAATTATTGACTAGAAGTAACAAATAGATCTATCATTTCAACTAGGATTGCATTTTATTTTTTAAAACATGATTTTTTAAATTTTATTATAATGGGTACAGTAAAATTTATATATCTGAAGAGTTTTAAAGTAAATATTATGGGCCATCTTTTAAAATTGGTATTCATATTTTCAGATTCCAAGTTGATTTTTATATCTTGGTTTGAAGACACTAATAACAGCTTATATTTATTGAGTGTTTTCTCTGTGCTAGGTTTACAGCTAAGCCTGATTCATGAAATCCTCATACCAACTCAACAAGGGAAGTATATTGAAGAGCCGAGAATACTAAAACTAAGGTTATAATAAATTACTTGTCTCAGAGCCACAGCTTTTAAACTCTGGACCTAGGACCTCAATCCATATCATCTGATCCAATATCTACACTATAAGCTATTCTGCAAGTAGAACACAAGTAATTCCCCCAAACAAAGTCCTTCATTGCTTCTTTCTTTTGGCATTTTACACTAAGGTCTCAGCTCTACAGACCCTAAGAGCTGACTAAAATTGTATACATGTCAAAAGTCACGTCAAAGGTAATTCAAGAACAATATAGTTGCCTTCACCATAAAACCTGCAGTAGGTCTACATGAGAGGAGAAAAAGTAAATTCATGCAGTATAATAAATTTACACTCAGAGATAAATACAGACAGCATTACAAAGTCTTCAATCACAATATTTATTATTCCTGCCCTATGCGTTGCTGTTACTGTTGTTTTCCATCATCTGACATCCTTTACATTTCGAGGGAAACAAGGTAGCTCATTAAATAAGGGGGGGGCAGTCTCAGTCTCTCAATACAGAACATGCCTCTTACTTGACTTACAGTTCAACTAGGTGCTACATATCAATAAATGATCACATTAGCCCTTATCTTATCATTTCCTCATTGGCTGCCTAGTCAGCAAGGTATTGATTTTTTTTTAAGATTCTGCTTACAGTACATGATGGTTTGCTTGGCTTTACTCCCAAATGTCTTTAAAAGTCTTAGTAGTGCACTTCCCTGTTGGATGTCTTTATTCACCTTTTAATAAGCCTGCCTTTCCTCCTATAATAATACTGCATCTGCTGTAGAATCATATTTATCAGAGAGACAGCAGGCTATGAAAGAAATTTTAAAAGCCAATGCTTGAGCTGAATTTAATATGAGAATTCAAATAAAGGTGCCAATAAAATTCACATTTTAATACAGCCATTAGACGCATGCAGAAAGCAAAGTATCTCAATGGATAACATAAATCATCATTAAATTTGCACTAATTTAGCTCACTCAAATAAACCTTCAAGTTCTAAATGTTTTACTGTAAACAATGGAGGAAGAATTGTCCTTCGCGTCATAATCTAAGGGGTCTATGAAAGAAAGTAATTTAAAACATATATCCCATGATCTATCACTAAATCAATAAAATTAATATCCATAGTGATAGTTGGGTGCAAGTGTTGCCACAGAACCAGGGTGAGTCTTCTGACGGGGATCAGCAACCTGGCAGACAGGGAGGCAAGAGGAGCCCATGGAACCGGTGACTGGTCTACTTCACCACTGCAATAGTTCCCAATTCACTTACCCACGTACCACTTCCACAAATCTGCTATTTGCTAATATCACCTCTACCAGTATTTGCTTAGTACTTTTCTTTAAATTGTTTAAGTTTTCAAAATTTTGCTTCACCATAAGCCCAAAGATTCTTAATATTATGATCTGATATGCTGGTTTGCATATTTTATTTTATTTATATTATTTTTAGAGAGAGAGCAAGCATGAGCAGGGTAGGGGGCAGAGGGAGAGAGAGGGAGAGAGAGGGAGGGAGAGAAACAGAGACACAGATAGAGACAGAGACAGAGACAGAGACAGAGACAGAATCTTAAGTAGGCTCAAAGCGAGCTCAATGTGAGCCTTGATCCCACAACCCTGGGATCATGACCTGAGCTGAAATCAAATCAGATGCTTAAATGACTGAGCCACCCAGACATCACTGGTTTATATATTTTAAATAGATACTTAAAATACATAATTATTCTGTGTGCTATGTAAAATCATTTCTTGTTTACATGATATATGCTTGCTATACATAGGAATTATTCCTTTATGGCAGTTTTTCCCAAATATTTTCAGAGTAAATATATATACAAGCATGTACTCATAGACAAAGACATGAATTAAAGACATTCTACTGATAGTGTCTATGGTTTTATTTAATTATCCTATTCTTACTACTTAATACACTACTATGAAATCCCAAAGTCCTTATAATAGAGGACCAGAATAGAGGCTAATGGATTAAGGAAGATGTTATATATATATATGTATATATA
>NC_043702.1:86121556-86147507 GCF_006229205.1 Suricata suricatta | reverse complement strand
ATATACACACAATGGAATATTACTCAGCCATCAAAAAGAATGAAATCTTGTCATCAACACCAACATGCAAAAAGCTAGAATGTATTATGCTAAGTGAAGTTAAGTCAGTCAGAGAAAGACAAATGCCATATGAATTCACTCATATATGGAACTTAAGAAAAAGGATGAACACATGGGACAGGGGAAGAAGAGAAGAGAGGGAAACAAACTACAAGAGACTCTTAACAATAGAGAACTGAGAGTTGATGGAAGGGGGTGGGCTGGTGATGGGCTAGATGGGTGATGGTTATTAAAAATGGCTCTTGTGATGAGCACTGAGGGTTGTACATAAGGGATGAATCACTGAATTCTATTTCGAAAAGAAATATTGCACTGTATGTTAACTAACTAAAATTTAAATTAAAATTCAAACTGAAAACACAAAAACAAACAAATAAAAACTTCCAGGACCCTTACATGTTTCTCTTGTATAAGAAATTTAGGAAAACAAAAGTAAGCCAAGGAGAGCTCAAAGATGGATGCTTAGCAATGAATGAATATATTTCACAAAGTTTAAAGAGAACACTGAACATGAGACTTAGAATTTGATTTAGATTTCCTTAAGAAAAGAGTAGGAAGAAAGAAAAGTACCCAGGAAAAAAAGAAAACCAAATGTTATAGAGAAAAATGAATGTGGCAACAAAATGAATTATACTATGACATATCAGTATAACGTGTGAATTCTGCATCTTGAAACCAAAAGTCACTGACGTCTTTGAGGAGATGATACATTTATTTTGAGTAATAGTTTGAAGGTTAATTCTACACTGCTGAAAAACTTGACCCAAAGAATAGTATTTGATGGCAATCTGGAGGAATTATTGTGACGGCATGTTAATCACATACTTGACAAAACCTTATTAAACATCTTATTAGGAAATTACATAAAGATATAAAATGCATTGTTGACAAACTTGTAGATAACACAAATTTTGGAGAAATAACTAAAATGTGGCATGACATAATTATGAGGCAGCTATGCTCACCAATCTCAGGTGAGGGCTTGATGCAGAAAGAACTGTAATAGATATAAAAGGAAATAACCAAGTATATGATATTCAGGGGATTAAATATACCAGCTCTTTCTCACCAAAGAGAACAGTATTTTGCTGAGACTTGAGAGAAAATTGTTCTGAGGGTTTTTCTAAAATAATATAATTCCAACATCATTTTTACATAGAGAATGTTTTATATAAAACGATATATTTTGTATGATGTCTCTCAAACAAATGACTGGCAAATTACTGAGGCAAAGGTCAGGAAAGACTTTGATATCATTTCCCAAGCTGGACTGTTGATTGTGATTAGACAACACATATCAATGTTCTGGCTTTTGGAAAGAATGTAGAGTGTAGTAATAATTCTTCATTGTATATTAAGAATAGATTTAGGTGATATAAATGTTCAAATGGACAATGGGTAGGAAAAAAGTCATCAAAATTGTCACCAAACAGGAGAGACAACAAAATGCATTGCCACCATAATCCTGTTCTTTTTCCCTCCAATAATGTAAAAATAATTCCCTTTTGGTTAATGGGTCATGCATGTGGAGCTCAAATGAAGATAGAAAAGATTCCAAATACAGTAATCTAGGTAACATGTTTGAGGTAAGAAAACAAAATACCTAGACTTCACACTACATTTACCGAATTTGATCTTATTGTAATTTGGTAGGGAAGAAGTGGAAATAAAGAATGGAGAGAAGGGAGGAAAAACAGGTATGGTGACAAAGGAAGGAGGAGATATAAACTGAAATTCAATTTCCTGACAAAAGTAAGAAAAATTTCATCTTACTCTATTCAGACTGAAAATTTCTTACTCAAAAGGTTGATAAAGGAAACTGAGCTTTGTAGGTCTATGAATTAGTAGTATTTATGAATCACTAAATATGTTCTGTAGTACACTAAAATCTGTTGGGTTGAAAACAAATATGCAGAAAATTGAGATTTTCTTCTTTTCCAATGCAAATTAACAGACTGGCTAAATCAGTAACAGTGAACCAAATTTTCTTCCACCAGAGACCTTAGTAAACTTCCTTCCTTATATCTTGATGAAAATAATTTTGATATAATGAAGAAATCAATTGTCTACAAGATTTCTATGTCTATAAGAGAAAATATTTTATTGAATACATTATTTTAATTGAAACTACTACTTTGAAACACTACCAACAGTAAACTGACACCTTTGGGAATTACATATGCATTCTTGGCACTACATAATTTCTCTCCTTTTAGGCGCTGAAACTCAGAGGAAAACTGATGATTATAAAAAATTTAGATTATAAATTCTGTAATCAGAATCCTACTTCATTGATATTATTATATAGGCTATATTCAGATTCTTGCCATTTGCAGACGGTAAAGTTCCTATCTGGGAGAAAATAATCTTACCAATAATATTATCCAAGCCAATAAATTTAAATATAGAAACAGCCTCAGAGAGCTTGTTTAAGTCTTGTCCAAGTCACAGGGCTAGTAGATGACAAAACTATGAGAAGGCACAGGCTCTCTGATACTTGGAATTAGAATAATGTGGAGATACGTTCCCTGGGGCCAGACACACTAATATTCAAATACATGCTTAACAACTTATTTGCTTCAGCACTGACCTTACCTGTATGACTCTTGTTTCCACATCTATTAAATGGGAAAATAATAATAAAAAACATAATAATAATAATATCAATGCCACCTAATGTAAAGGTTTCTCTAAGAATTGTAAGAAAGTTACTGACACATCGTAGGGCCTCCGTTAAATTTAATTATCTCATCTTCTCTTCCTGTCATTCCAGCTTCCACTTTTCTATCATTCCTGGTAATGGACAGAAATGAATCTTGTAAATTAGGTCAAGACTATATATTCCCAGATAAAATGACGAAAAAAACAAACCTCCAGATAAGAAACCTGGATCTATAATAAAAATACTTTTAGAAAAGCTTCTCAGGCATCAGAATGTCACAAATCTGTTGGTAGTTTTTGGCTACCCTGGATTAATTTGAAAACCAAACCTCATCCTCCTTCAGGATACTTCTTTAGCTAAGACCTTCCTTCAATACTGGTCTTCCACCCAAGCACCAAGGTCTGATGACAAAATGAAAGGCGAATCATATAATCTGGCTCTTCCAGAAGAGTTCATCCTGTTTTCTCCAGACATTCTCTTCACTGGAAAATTTTCAAAAATCCATCCAAAAAATTCAACCCTAAAATTTCTCTATGGTTTCTTCATTTTACAAGTCTAACAGATTGGTTATAGCTAACTTCTGAGTCAGTTCACAATGTTCTAGACTTGAAATATGTTTACATAGAACCGTCTCTAGGTTTTCATATGGGCTAACTGCTCAAACGGGCTATTGTTCATCTGAGAAAATGAAAAGGGAAACATGTGCAAATGAACAAGATATAGTTTATTGTGGAAAATCTAATCTAAATATATTAGATGCAAACAGTATTTTCTCTCCCTATTCCTAAGTTAGTGTGGGTGCTTTATTGACTCAGTGTCCGAGAAGAAATTTCATGGACACGGCAACCACCTCGCACCAGATATAATGTAAATCACTTTCAGAAGGTGATTTTGCCTAATCGTTTTAATAATCTTATGATGGTATTGTTCATTTTACATCTAAGAAGACTGAAGTTTATGGAGGTTTACACAGTTAATATTGCACGGCCTGTAAACAATGAGGCCACATTCTCTGCTGTTCTTTACATTCCGTCATAACTACTAGTGTGGTATCTACATAATTATTTAAATAAGTATTCTGATGATTTCTCATCCTTTTATATTTTGTAAATTTAATTAACTAGATGATTTTCAAAAGCTTTGATGAAGCATGCTCATGATATAGAACAATGGCAGAATACTTAAAGTCTGAAAAATATGCATTGCTTTGTAACAGAGTACAAACAGTTAAGGGAATATTAGAAAGCATAAATGTATAAATATATACTATATACTGACAAATGCTATAATAAAAATGGATTTTAAAAAAGCCCTATATATGATATTGGCAGAAAATATAATAATGGTATATTGGTTACATCAGTTTGGCTTTAAAGAAAGATACATTTAATATACTTACACAAACAAACACAAACACACTTCCTATCATTTTTAGACCTAAAATATTGGGTTGACATCCCCAAGGTTATATGTGGAGGCCTAAGGAGAAAGTATAGCCATCTCAATCCTTTATCTTCAGTCATAAATTTCTTATATACTCCAGATGTATTAACATTGGTTTTCCTTTCTCTGGCCAACATTTAAGAAAGTTAGCTTTAGAGAAAAACCCTGTACAGACAGATCTGAACTGATGTTTCCAATAGGAAATCTGCCACTGTGAACCTCTGCCATTGCCTGCTAAAATGTACGGCATGTACCTAGGAAGGCATTAGTTTGACAAATTTACTTCTCCCTAATTGACTTGTGACTAGAGAGGCAAAGGTACTAATTTTTACTCTAAACTAAAAGCATCTAAATAAGAAGCCACTTGCATATACCAGCAAGAAGGATTTTTAAAATACAAGGACATTTCTTAAATCTACTTGTGTTCAGTGGGTACATAGTCACATACCAGGGACCATACTAGTTAGGGTGTCATTTGCAGAACTATTTGTTCCATGTTAAGCAAAAGATCATCTGTACCCCACCAGGAGATGTTGGCGCATAATTAAGTTGATCTTTTTCAGAAAGTTTGCAATGCCGTCCTCTGTTTATTGATAAAAACAGAATCCCATTTCCAATGGGATTTAAGTCCAGGGAGTTTTTTAATCCCTATAAAGAGAGCTTATATTTTGCCTTAAGTACTCTCCAATGTCTGTCTTTCTTTTCCTGTTAACTGTAGAACCCCATATTACTGCTGTACTCGAGATTCAAAATATTTGCTTTTATCCCTAAAGACAATTAAATCATACTGATTTAGTTTCAGCTTAGTTTATTTCCACAACCAAGTTCTTGGCTCATAGCCTTACATAAGAAAATTACAATAAAAAAATACTATTATCCTTATTATTCATATATCACAGTTTAAATAACCAACATTTTCAAAAGGTCAGCTGCACATAGCAGTGACATAAAAATGTGCCCTGGGTAAGGTAATGCCTAAGTGGCAAAAGGATGGGTTCACACCAAAAACCAAAAACAGGATGCTTCCATATCTCACTCACCACAGCTTCTCTGCCGTCTTCCCTAATTCCTGGCCTGGATGCTGAACAGAAGCTGAGATCCTGCCTATGCCCAGGTTCTCCCAGATGCCCTCAGATTCTGGTCCCACCCATTTGTAACTCTCTTGATACACTATCTCCTAGTCTTTACTGGATGGAGGCAGCAGCTGCACTGAGACAATTACTTCAATAGGCCTTGGTACAGCTACAGTAGCTACAAATTCTCACTTGGCTGGTGGCTCTTCACCATGGACACTAATTCACTGGCCCTGAAAAGCCTATGGACTCCTATGTGACATATTTGATTTGTACCAGGGCTGAATTTGTCTCCTCTTGTGTGGGGAATCACCACTCTTAGTATCTTCCTCATGTAGATAAATTTCCAGATTTTGAAATAACTCACTCCAAACTGACCTTGCATGTGGGCCAAATAAATATAAAATATAGACATGCTTAGAAAACTCAACATCATTTTACATCACTGCTACCCAAAGAGACATTTCTGGGTGCTAAATATGGGGTAAAAGAATACAGGATGACCATCCTCAGCAATAACATGAAAGGAGAAAATTCCCAAGTCACTAGTGATGTAGTTTCACCTATAGACTTTATAATTTAGCCTGAGTATACAGTCACATTTTGCATATTCTTAGAAAAATTATTACCCTAGGAAATCTACAGTGAGTGCCCTAGTCATCTCTTCATCTATACTTTCCCCTCTTAAATAGTTTAAAAGTCTCTTGAAAACTCCTTATCTACATATATATTACACCAATGAGGATTGTGATACAAGAGCTTAAACACCTGCTAAGTACCTATCTATACCTGATTAACAAAATGTGTACATCTTCTTGTAGACTAAAATGGCTAGATACTATTAAGGTTCTATTAGAATAAAGTCACAATGTGTTTAGAATTCTATCCCTGCTTAAAACTATATTCAATGATTCTGTCATTCCAGAATTATCATTGATGCCGACTTCTCTATATATGTGGTAGTACTTGAACTAAGCCTTAACAAGGTGGTAAAGTTCTGGGGAAACAAAATCTGATTAAAACAGTAGATTATGATTCAATGACACATTGGGGTAGAGAAGTTAGGGGTGGCAAATAAAGCAAACCACTGCATGTTTATCAATGAGGTCAGACTTCATAGAGGAACGAACATCATCTGATTTGGGTAACAGGTACTAGATTTATCCTATCACCTGAAACAATCAAAAGTAAAACAAAACAAAACAAACAAAAATAAGTTATTTGAAACAGTGGTTATCAACATATTAGACATCAGGCAACAAAAAACAGTGATCTCTGAGAGATAAGATAAACATTAGGTGAAGTGAGCCCTAACATTGCTGGGCCTTAGGGTCTTGAAGAGTTTCCAGGCTGCAGCATGGGTAGAGGAAAGTTAGGCAAAGTCCAGGGGAATCCATGAGTTGACAAGACTGAACTGAGAGTCTAAGGAAATGTTACAGTTCTTAAAGCACTGATAGAAAAGAGAAAGCTGCATAGAATGTGAACCACACAGATGTGCAGAGGATCTTTCTTGCATATAGAGCAGAAAATCAATCAGGGTACACATATAAAAAACTACCAGAGGGGCACCTGGGTAGCTCAGTCGGTTAAGTGTCGGGCTTGAGCTCAGGTCATGCTGTCATGGTTGGTGGATTTGAGCCCCATGTCAGGCTCTGTGCTGAGAGCTCAGAGCCTGGAGCCTGCTTCGGAGTCTGTGTCTCCTTCTCTCCCTGCCCCTTCCCACTCATGCTCTGTCTCTTGCTGTCTCTCTCTCTCTTTCTCTCTCTCTCTCTCTCTCTCTCTCTCTCAAAAATAAACATTAAAAATTAAAAAAAAAGAAACTACTAGATACTAGCAAAAAAGTCAGCTGAGAAAATATAACAAACAGTATCTGAGACTCAGACAGGACCTAGAATAGTGCCTGTCCCCACTAGTCAGGCTGGACAATTTTGTAATGCACAGAATCCTGAGTAGAGTATTCAGAATTATATTGCCCAACTAGCGAATAGTTATTCCGGAGAAAAACAAAGACAAAAACACTGCTCTGGTCCTATCTAATGAATCTTAAAAACTCAATCTCAATGAATATATTGTTTCTAGTAATTTAACAGCAGTGCAAAACAAACCTCAAAAATATTCGTAGAAATACAAAAAACTCTGACACCTAACAAAATAAAAGGATAGCAGAAATAGGGAAAAAAGTGATAGAAAACACATTGAAGAAACAGTGAAAGAAAGAAAGCACAAATGGTGCAAATAGTAAACAAAGAAGAAGATCATATGACATAAAAGAGAAGAATTTGTAACTGTGTGAAGTGGTGGATAATTAAACTTATCCTGATGCTCATTTTATAATGTATATAAGCATCAAGTCAGGTTGTACACCTTCACCTAATACAATATTATATGTCAGTTATATCTCAATAATCCTGAAGGAAAAAATAAAGTAATGCTCAAGAAATATAATTACCTCTGCTCTCAACACTGGCATTTGAGTAAGTGCAGGGAAGATACAAGCAAGGAATGTTATGGAATTTTGTAGGAATCTCAATAGGTTAAGAATTTAATAACTTTGATATTGCCAGAAAAGATCATGGGGGTTTGGAAGAATGACAGGAAGATATATCATGGGTTGTGAATTAGTTATGGAGCTCTTGGAATTAAGAGCAATAAAAGAATATATTCTGATATATTGGGCAGCTTGTAGAGTCTAAAAGTAGAATCAAAGAGAGACTTCTTGTTCTAGCACCTAGTTGGATTGATAGCCTATCTTACCACAGACACCTTGATAAGCTGGCTACAATTAAATAGGCGTCCTTGAAAATTCATGAATACCCAAATTGAAGGACATTGTACAAAAATACTTCACTAGTAATCTTCAAACTATCTAAGTCACTGAAAACAAGTGAGGATGGAAAAACTGTCACAGATCAAAGAGACAAAGAGACAGATAATTAAACGTAATATGGGATCCTAGAACAGGAAAAAAATATATTAGCAGAAAATCTAGTGAAATCTGAATAAAATGTGGAACTTAGTTAATAAAATAAAATAAAAAAGATTCAAACAGACATATTCATAATATAAATGTAAATGGTCTTAAAACTCCAATTAAAAGACAGAAAGTATCAACTTGGAAAAAAATTCCAACTGTGTATTCCAAACTCTATGCAAATTATAAGAAATAAACTTTAAATATAAAGTCACAAGAAGATTAGAAGCAAAAGTATGGAAAAAAGATACAGTATGCTAATAATAGTACCAGAGAAACCTAGAGAGGCTGTAATAATATCAAAGTACATTTCATAGCAAAAAATATTACTCAGGATAAAGCCGGTTATTTCCTAATGACATAAAATTCAGTTCATCAATAGAAACCTAAAAGTTCTAAGTCACCAACAGCAAAATTTCACAATACATGAAGCACAACTGGTAAGATTGCCAAGAGAATTAGACAAACGCACAATAATAGTCAGAAATTTTTAATCCTCATCTCACAATAATTGATAGAATAAATACAAAAATCGGTAAGGATACAGGAGACTTGAAGAGCACTATCAACCAACTTAATCTAAGGAAATGTATACAGCATTTCACCCAACAGCAAAATATACTTTCTTTTCAAAGGCTTATGGAATCTTTATCAAAACAGACCCAATCTGGGACAAAGAAACTGTTTATATAATACATTTATATTAGAAAAGGAGAAAGATATGAATCAGTGACCTCAGCTTCCACAATGAACTAAAGTAAGAAAAGTAAATTAAACCCAAAGTAAGGGGAAAAAGAGAATGAAAAGATAGGGTATACACTCTGAGAAAATATTTGCAAAATATTTATCTGAGAAATAACTTGGATCCAGAATATATAAGAACTTGCAAAATTAAGTAATATAAAATAAACTATCCAACAAAAAATGGGAACTTGACTTAAGTAGCTATTTCACTAGGGAAGATACATAGATAGCAAATAAGCATATGAAGTGATGTTCAACATCATTAGTCATAAATGGAAAGCAAATTAAAACTATTACATTAAGCCATTACTATTAGAATGGCTAACATGTAAAAGTATCGAGTATTGGCAAGAATGTGCAGGAAGCAGAACTCCCCAACACTGCTTGTGGGACTGTGAAATGGTACTTTGGAAAAGAGTTTGATATTTTCTTAAGTTGACATGCACTTACATCATCTAGCCTTTAGTTCCTAGAGAGGAGAAAGCATGTGTTCATAAAAAGATTAATACATTAATGTCCGTAGCAGCCTGATTTGTAGAGTCTAAATAGTCTAGTCTAAAGTTGACTTGAATCAACCCAAATGATCAAACCTGGGTAAATGAACACACATACTGTGTTATATACATTCAGTAGTATACGTCCAAGCAATACAAAGGAATAAATATCTGATATCCATCAACATGGATAATCTTGGAGTAATTAAGCTGAGTGAAATAGCCAGGTAAAATGCATCCATACCATATGACCCTAGATTTACCTAAACTCACACTACTCTATAGTGACTGAAAGCAGATAAATGGTTTCTCTTAGGCTAAGAGGGAGAGACATTGCAAAGGAAAACAAATAAATTTCCAAGAGTGAAAAATATGTTTTTTATCTTAATTGTGATACTGATTTCATGACATACAACCCGCTAAAATTTATCAGATTGTATATTTTAAAAATATATAGCTTATTGTTTCCCAATTATATTTTAATAAAGTTGTTAGAGAAACAAACCGGACTCACAGGGGAGTGTAGTGCATGTACAGCATTGTCATTCTAACACTTTGTGGAAATGATGTACCACAGATCTAAAGATTCATGCCAGTCACACTCTCTTTAACATTTGTTATTATATTTACTATTACAGAATAAATAATTGAATGTTTTAACCTATGTCAGTGCTAAGTTTTTAGCAAAAAGTCCTGAAACAAAGGGGGGTTAAATATTTTTGAGGGAGTAAATTACTTATATACTTACTAGGTACTTATATATCTACTAAGTACTTATATACCTACTAGGCGCTTATATACCTTTACTTTGTTAAAGCCTCTCATCAGCTTTCCAAAAACAAAATGGTAGCCATTTACAAATGAGGAAATAATAGAGACCTTAAGAAATCTACCAAAATTAATAAATGTTGAAATCAAGAACGGAGCTCTACTACGAGTTGTCCAGAGTTTATGGGCTCTTTTCATGAACCTGTCAAAGGTACTGCCATAGCCCACTTTTCTTCCTAGAGATGGGGAGGCATGTCTCATTATAAGTTTGACATGCAGTGGGTTTTTAGCTTGAAACCTCCTTACAATTTAACTCAATTCTGCATACAAAACCAATCCAAACTAGTGAGTTGGTCAGGAGAAAAATCAGGACTTACATAAAAATGAAATAAAATACATGTATATTTAAAGAAAGGAAATCAGAGTCCCAATGTCCAGATTTAGAAGAGAAATATATTTGAACCAATAAAGACTGTTTTTTTTAATTTCCTTTCTTCACTTATTCTTCAAATATTTATTTGTGCCAAATTCTGTACTGTGTACTGGGTATCTATTAGGGAATTATAAGATGTATAGATCCAACCCTCTTGGAACACAAAATTTGTCAACAAAGACAGTAGATTTCATTGTAACTTTTTAAAAAAGCAACAACATGGAAGTAGTTCATAAATATATGACACTAATAATCTGGTAGAATAATGTGAAATATCTAAGATTAGGGTTCATATAAATTGGCCACAGATCAACAGTGTAAACACTGTGGTTTTATTTGCTTTTAATCAAACACAATATTAGAATCCAAGAGCAGGCATATACAATGGGGAACAGGAGATACACAGCACTTAAAAATGCTGCATTCTGTTTCATAGATCATAACCAAAGCATAGATTGGGAAGGTTTCAGGGGAGAAATAAACAGCTGATTAATAGAATGGAAAATAGAACCCATATATAGAGAGAATAGAAAATGGAATTATTTGGCCTGGAGAAGGATATGAAAGAATTTAATTTGAGAGTCCCTAAGCAAAGGAATTTTACACAAAGGATAGTGTTAGGATATTCAAAATTTCTACTGGAAAAGATTAAAAGAAAAAAATCAGACTTAATTTATAGTATGAGGATTTTGTCTAGAGATAAAGAAATGTCCTCTTGGCTTATTTGTTTATTTACAATAGGGGTGGTAGATGTGCCCCTGCTTTAACCACACGACCTCTTATGACCCTTTTCCAACAACAGATTCCACTATAACAATACACGGGCTTTAGATGGAACTGACTGGACTTGACGTTTTTAACTCTGTTCTTAATGCGGTTTAGAAATGAATTCCATGTTAATTCAGCAACATGTTTAGTGAACACTTTCCATCTGTCCACAAGATGCTGAAAATTACTAAGTCATAGCATTGAGCCAAGAAATGAAACCAAGTGGATGGATAATTCTGCACTATGTAGAGGTAGTAAATTCCAACTGTGAAAACCAAATAGCATGAAAAAAGTTCTGGAATTTAAAGCTGGCATTGGCACCCCCACCCCTATACCCCATATTGCTAAGTCTTAGATGATAATCATACCTTTAGTCAGGACTAACATATAATTACTTTTGGTTTAACTATTCCAAACTAGAGATTTTAACTTGTTCATTTCTTGCACCTTTTTCAGTGCCAACAAATATGGCATTTTGTGCCAAGACTTAACTGTATCTTCCAAAAAGGAATCTGGACAATTTATGCCCAGTAGTCAATTACAAAGTTTCATAAAATTAGAAATAAAAAGAAAATGCTTTGTTATTAAAGTTTTCAAAAAAATCAGAACATATCAGTGTTAATGACCTTCACATGTGCATAGTAAAAACTTTGAAAGCATACTAAGAGTGATATTAGTATGAATAATTACTTTCTTCTCAATAGCCACTTGTATTTTAACCAATTTAATATACATATTAATAAATTACATATAGTTTGTGTATATGATAATTATATAGTATATTATATATAGTATACTAACAAAGATATATATAGTACTATATACATATATATATAATTATTGGAAAAGCTTCAGGAAGGAACAAAACAGTTTCATTTTAGATCATGTTAATTTATTCAGTTAATTAAGAAGAGGTCAATGTTTTCAAATGTGTGGCCTACTTGTCATAGATGGTAAGTACACAGATAGCTCAAACAACATGTGAACATGGTATTAGATAATATGGAATGATGGTGAAAGAATTTTGCTCTCTTCAAGTTTCTTTCATTTCTCCTAGATGCTTCATTATGAAATTTTGGTCATGGAATGATAGGGCTTCTGTTACACTCAATAATCTCTCTTTTTAACAAAGAGAGAGTTGACTCTTGATAGGCCAGCATCAAAAATGGAGTCAAACCAGAATTTAATGACATTGTTTGTTCTCATTGTACTTCCTTCTACTATGACCTTTATGGCAAGCCAGATTTCCACTTGGGGGTCATGATCAATGGTTTGTCCTTCCAGGGAGGGTTTTTTGTTTTTGTTTTTGTTTTTTAAATCACAGTGTTTAGAATAGACATTCTAGAAAGGTGATAATAAAAAGCAGACTGACTTTTATGGTTTATTATAGTTTTCAAATTGTTTACAGATAAAACATCCCTGTATTGCCACTTCTATCTTACTTATCATTAGCGATTATAAGTTTCTTTGAAAAGCTATTTAAGGGGCACCTAGATGCTGGGTAGCTTAGTTGGTTGAGTGTCTGACCCTTGATTTCACATCAGGTCACGAACCTAGGGTCATGGGATCAAGCCCTGTATCTGGCTCCTTGCTGAGTATGGCTTCTCTTTCTCTCTCTTTCTCTGTCCCCTTCCTGGGCTCATGCACTCTCCCCTCTCTCTCTAAAAAAAAAAAATAAAAAATAAATAAATAAATAAATAAATAAAAACAAGAACAACAACAAACTAAATCTAGTTACATATGTATGTATTCTTTCTGATAACTTTCCATTCCAACTTATTGAGGATTGCTTTTATATATGTCCTAATTCCTTGCCTTATTGTAAATTTAGGACAGGTTATGGAAGCTCAACTGAATAACGGTTAAATATGTGGGTCTGGAGCCAGATCCTATGGGTTCAAATACCTGCTTAACTGGTTTCTAACTGGTTGACTTGAGTAAAATAATTCCTTGCATCTTCTGAGTCTTATAGCCTTACCTAAAATAAGAATAATAATAGTATATTTTACCCAGGATTATTGTAAGAATTAAACGATATAATATACATAAAGCTTAGTACAATGCCTAGCACATAATAAGCTTTCAAAACTATTAATTATCCCTATTAGACTTCTTTGAATTCCCTGAGTCTCTAATATGGCAGCTTAGTTAACATATTTAATAGGTGTTTATTAATTTTTAAAATAAATGAATATTATAAAGATAACAAAAACTAAGCTTAAATATACAAGTAAAATATTAAAACAAAACAAAACAAAACAAATTGTGCCCAAAGTATGTTGTAGGATAAACTAATCGTACACAAGGATTTTAGCTTTACTTTGCAAAGGATAAGAAGTGTTGATATGAGAGCTCCTCATTCAACCTTTTGCACAATTTTCAAATTTCCTATTGGTAATACCCATAGCTATTGGTAATATTGCTCAGTAAACCAAACTTTTAACATTTCCAATACTGATGTTAAGATGCGTTATACACACACCCACCCACCCACCCACCCACACACACACACACACACACACACATTATGGAATATTATTCAGTCATAAAACAGAATGAAATCTTGACATTTGCAATGACGTGGATGGAGCTAGAGTATAATGCTAAGTGAAACAAGTCAGTGAGAGAAAGAAATACCATACCATTTCACTTACGTGGAATTTAAGAAACAAAATAAGCAAGGAAAAAAAGAGGGAGGCAGACACATTAGAAACAAACTCTCTTTTTAAATAATTGTTTTTTAAGTTTATTTATTTATTTTGAGAGAGACAGATAGCACAAGTGGGGGAGGGTCAATGAGAGACAGAAGCAGAGAATCCCAAGCAAGCTCTGTACTGTTAGCCTGGAGACCGACGTGGGGCTCAAACACACAAAACCCTGGAATCATGACCTGAGCCGAAACCAAGAGTCAGATGCTGAAACTTAACGTACTGAGCCTCCCAGGTGCCCCCAGACTCTTAACTGTAGAGAACAAACTGATGGTTACTACAGGGGGGTGGATGGGAGGATGGGTGAACCAAGTGATGGGGATTAAGAAACACACTTGTGATGAGCACTGGGTAATGTATGGAATTGCTGAATCACTATACTGTACACCTGAAACTAATACAACACTGTATGCTAACTATTCTGGAATTAAAACATTTAAAAAACTAAGTTGCAATTACTTTTATTAAGACATTACAAAGTAGATATGATAAATTCGGAAAAAAATTTGTATATATTTGCTTACATTGTAGGTGAAAGAATCTCAATTTTTTTTAACCTAATGAAATATCCCTTATTGAAAAAAAAAACTGAATGAACTGTCAGAGTTCTATGATCATAAAATGTTTCATTATTCCTAAAGATAGTTTCCTGGACTTCTATGATTCCTTGATAGTTAGCCACTGGAATTTTTAGTTTTCACTGTGTTTATATAAGGAATATTGTGGTTTTAACCACTACAAGGACAAGACTAAAGATGTGAGTTGTTCCAAAGGATTCTCTTAGTGAAGCAGTATTCATCATGGTACTAGACTTATGCTAATTGTAGGAACTCTGTGTTTATTCAAAGAGCTTTTTGGATAGGTATTTATGAAGTAATAAAACATTCTGCCACCTATGGACAATTTCCAGAAGCAGACAGAAATATCTATATGAGCTATCTAACTTTCTGTTATATTGATAGAGCTAACTAATGTAGCTATATGATACTTTTATAGTAAAACCATGATTAATTGGCATTAAGTAATATATTGAATATTCTGAGTATGTTTTCTTTTTAGGATTCAGAACCTAATTACAAAGAAGACTAAAATATAGAGTCTCCATATTTGGTCTTAAAAAACATAATCTAATAAGGTGTTCAGAATGGGAGATCTCAAGCCATATATGTTGTCATGTAAGAGATTTCTGCTAGTAATATCACCAAGAATTACTTGGTGATAAAAGAAACTAATAAGACTTTAGAAATGTCTTCGGAAATTTGAAACAGGTTAGATGTTACTCTTTCAATAGCTTTAATTATTAATTAATTAATTTATGGTAAATATTTTATAACATTTAAAAAAAGGTTCCCAGCAGTCTGATATGGAATTTTTATTTAGTCTTCTACTCACTATTAAATAGTTAACACACCCAATAATTGTTAACACATTCAGCTCCTGAAGAACTGATGTTAATGAACTAAAACAAATTATCATACATTTGCTTAAAATTTGATATTAGCATTTATAACAATATACTAATGTTAAATACCACTGTTAAGATACTATTGCATATATGCATACATTTTGTAATTTCTTTTAAGTTTAAGATTATGTATTAATATATGGACTTAAATGTAGAGATCTCTGCTTGAGTATGACATATAGTTCACCTAATCCAAATACTATTAATTAAAAATATAAGTTTTAAAACATGTTAGATTTATTTGAAGCTCAATAGATGGTATCAGCTTTGATTTCTTCTTTTTTTCAATATCAGCTAAACCACTAATTGTATCAAAATAGGAAGCATGTATAAACTGGAGTTTTGCCTTCTTCCTAGAATACAGAATAGTGAAAAATATAATCATATGGATAATATGATCTATGTATCCAAGGTTACAAGGGAGATATGCTCTCTTTTTTTAATTCTTTAATGTTTTTATTTATTATTGAGAAAGAGAGAAACAGAGCATAGGTTGGGGAGGGGCAGAGAGAGAGGGAGACACAGAATCTGAAGCAGGCTCCAGGCTCTGAGCTGTCAGCACATAGCCTGATGCGGGGCTTGAACACATGAACTGTGAGATCATGACCTGAGCCAAAGTCGGCTGCTTAACCACGTGCCCCTAGATATGCTCTCTATTTCTCTAGCTTTTAAATACTTTTAAAGCTACTTATTCCTTGGGTTGAAGAAAACTCATTATGAATAATTTCTGCTTATATTATTTTTATAATATCTCTCAAAAATTTTAGAGAGATGGAAATATTAATTAGAAGGTTAAAACTTTAAAGGATAGCAAAAATAAGTAATTTTCTCTGACATCCATAACCCAGCAAGAGGTAACAGAGTTCATTATCTCAGACTAAATCCTACGTCACCTCTCTCTTTCTATTCCTGTTATTTCCCACATGGACAATGAACAAGGAACCATAAATAAATAGTACCCTAATGACATGAAAACTCTAGCCCAGAGCCTTGTATCCCAGGTATTGAATCTAAGACAGACAGTGGCATAAGTATGACTATCCGAATCATCATCTATACATCTGTCCACAAGATTACAAAGCTAATAAATGGTACAATTATGACTCTACAATAGTCTTTTACTAATAAATTAATAATGTTAGTGAAATGTTAATGGATGAAAAGGATAGTCATTTTGCAAACAAAATCTGATACCATTTGGATCCCCAAACTGATTTTAACACAGAAGCACAAATTTAAGTTTTCTTTAACAGTTGGTCATTTTACTTTTATCATCTATATGTTCCTAAATGAAATGACAGGGTTTTTTAAACTAGTAATTTAAAATTCTATGTATTTTGAGTCTAGTCTCAGAAATTAAGGTATCAAGACACACAGATACTAAGCTTTATAACCTGTCTAATGTATAACATATAGCCCTATGTTTATGTAATACATATTCTTATAAAATCTTCAAAAATATTATAAATAAATTATACTAATTAGAAGTCCAATAAAAATATCATCAATAATGTTTCAGGGTTTCTTTCTGCAATTTATGAGTACAGAAGAGGCAACTGAACTGCTTTAAATGCACACATCGTATTTTCATAGGATGATAATCTGAATAAGATGATTAGTCCTCTAGCCAGTTGAAAGAAGCTGCTGGGAAATGGACAAACTGTCCTCATCAGACCTCTGTTCTCAGCACTGGACCTCAGTTCTCAGCAATGTCCTTGTGTATGAATCGTCCTTATCGGACTTCTGTTCCCAGAGCACTGGGAACATGGGGCTTGATGAAGTCCCAGGAGGACGTGCTGGACAGAGCCTTCCTGGTCATCAGCCAAGTGCTCAAGAAGCTGCGGCCCCAGAGATATACCCACACACAGTTGCAAGTTGTTCCTATTCTGCTCTTTCTGTATCTGTATCTATTGTTCTGGCCAAACACTGCTGACTAAACATTTACTATGCTCTAAGGAGGATATAAAATAAGATGCTCTTCCCAATAAAGTTTGCCATTAGCTACCAGCTCTTGGTCGTCTCCATCTCTTTCAGGGACGTCCACCTTGCCCTTGCTCTCTGGGACCATTCACATTTCCATTGAGAAACATCCCTTGTTCACGTTCCCATTCGCAGGGTTTGGGAATGTCCCTGTTTCCACTGGCCATCAGCCTCTGGGAACAGTCGTTGTGTCTGCTCATCGTCTCCCCAGGACCCTCCTCACGAAAGAGAACCTACTACAAGAAGCTACCAGTGTTGTTTCTTAAGGTGATAAACAATAATATTTTCTACACATAGTTGCATTACCTATAGTACTAGCATTGAGAAAAAGCACTACAATCTTTCATTCTATTTATTTTCACTCACTGATACAAGTATAGTAATAGTAGACTATTAAAGGATTCACATGTAGGTCATTCATTTCTTCATATAAAAACTAGACCGTAATTTCCTAGTCCTATTCATATACATAGGCTCTCCTGTGAGGGATCTCTAGGAACCAAAATATTTCAGTAAAAAAGAGACTATTTTTCTCTTTCTTTCACTCTCTCATACACAGACACAAAACATGGGAGTGGTATTCAGATTGATATGGGACAAGTCAATACTACTGAGAAGATAAGTGTTACCCTGACCCAAGTTTATCTCAAAAAGATGTCAACCTTCCAGGAAAGACATCTAGTATCACGTATATGACATAGCCATGGAAGTCAGAGTGACTCTATGACATTACAGATGAGTAGTAACTAGATTGATAAGCATATGACAGTTATTTCTGGCTCCTCACAAGACTTGAAGATTTTCAGGATCATGCGTCTCTGCATGTCTTAGCTCAACACTATTCATGTAACAGCAGAAACTTAAGATCAGTTTGCAGCTCACCAGAAATGGAGACATGGAGACAGCAAGCCAAAGCTACACTTCAGCAGTGGCTGATGGGGCCAGCACTCCACAGCATGGGTCACTGTACAGGTGCAGATGAGACCAATCAGGTAACAGAGACCAATCATGCCCCAGAGAAAGGAGGCCCTGTCTCCTTCCCACGTGCTAACATAAAGATGTACAATCCCACCCTTCTAAATACCTGAGACACCATGACGCCATGTGTCTGAAAACTTAAATCTGTCTCCCAGCAGCCTCCATCAATAAACAAAGCCCTCCTCCTACCCCCACACAAAAAGCCATAGCCACTCATTATGGAAGAGGGTCTTTAGGATGTTCACAGAATGTGTTTGCTAATCAAAATATGATACATAAATTGGTAGCCTATATTTAAATTGAGAAAACACTGATTAAAAACACTAAACAATGTCTTAACTAAATGCCTGCAAGTGCACTATTTTCCAAGATACAGAATTTAGTGCAACACCCTTTCCTGCATATATGAGCACAGAACTTTCCCCCCATGGATTATTTGAAGTCATGGAACTAACATTTGCTAAATGCTATTTTAAGTGGAAGTAAATAAATATTTTGAAAAAAACTAAATTCAAACACCACAAATTATTTTACTGTATTTACAGCCACCAAAATTAAAGATTCTCTCTTCAAACTCATTCCAGGGTCTCTATAGGAAGCCTAATATTGACTATAGGGTTAACAGATTTCTGCCCCTGGATGTGGTCACAGCTGCTTTGAGTAAACGTTCATGCAAGTTGACAATTGGAGCACCTGAGCAGGGAGCTGAGACTTCATGGTGTCTATAGCACAGATTGTATGAAATGTGTTGTGTTTCATTTGCCAATGAATGTGTAATAATTGTAATGGAAAAAAATAGCCTTCAATATGAAAATGTGTTATTCACATTAAAACACTGGAATACTAGAAAATGTTAAGCTTCAATTTCCTTCAAAAATATAATTTATGTAAGCTTTTAAGATACTATTAACTATTAGGTATATATTAATAAATCCCTACAAATATAGTAAAAAAATAAAAAAGAAACATGTGAATAATACACAGCCACTTCAGGAGAGGGTAAGAAGTGAAGGGGAGAGGATAGAGGTGAGCTTTATATGTTATTATAGGGATCTGAATGTTTTAAGAGAGATACCTTAAGCCAAATATTAAAATCTACTAAAAATGATAAATTGCTTACTGTTATTGTTACTGTATAACTTTCTGTACAAGTCTGTATGGTAGAAGTATTTTATAATTTAATATTCACTTGCTTTAACTTAAAAAAAACATGTTTCTTATATTCTAATAGCTTAAATAAACAAATTCAAATTTCCTTGACAGACATTTAAAGGAAAATAAAAGCACCCATGAATCGGTTCTATCTTTTAGTTTGAATGTGTTCAGTATCATGTTGGAAAAACCGGGCTGCACACAGTAGTACAAAGCTACTGTAGGAAACACAAGTTCCTCTCATAAGCCCTAGTTAGTGTGATTATAGCTAGCACATTAATGTGAGATAATTAGCCAAGGAGTAGGGAATAAACCAAGACTGCTCAAAGCAGGAAATGATGCTGAACCAACTTGAAAGCAAAAATTCTAGATGAGGTGAAGGGGTTGCATGAGAAGAAAACAGGAAACATGATGATAGGAAAGAGCAATAAGGCAGAACAAACAGTAGATTCCAGAGGGCTAGGGTTTGAGTATGGAGTTGACCAAGAAGGCCTAGGTGGAACAACTGAAAAAAAAGAATGTTACACAGATATCTAGGGAATGGAAAATCTAAACTATAAACTGGGAAGAGAGGACATGATGGAGAGACATGGATTCTGATATCATCTTATAAGAGTCAAACTATAGAAAAGTTTCAATTCTAATTACAAAGCAAAGCATAAATCTAGTATCGATTTGTCAAATTCCCAAATATGCATTTCTTTCCTAAAATAGAAAATGGCAGGCAGAAGGTATAGAAAGTTTAAAATTGAAGTTTGGAGTGAAAATGAGAGGGCTACTACAATTGAGGTACTGCATATAGTTTGGTCAGGCATTCAAATATGGTGTTTGTCCACCATTGTAATAAGTAATGGAGCAGCCTTCCAAGAATACTCAATATCTATAATTTAGTTAAAAGGTATATGTCTACCTTTTATAAAGCTTATTTTTCTCTGAGAAATGAGTAAAGAAGAGTAAATACCTTCAAGTGAAAAGAACTAATTTTATAATAGCCATTAACTCAAAACAAAGTTGAACCTGTCTTCCCATGAATATAAGCAGAGCACAGATTTAAATCCTCACTTACACAGATATAGAGCTAAAAGATGTTTTTAAAATATTTATAAATTTAAATCCAAACATGCCAAATGCAGTTTTTACAGACTCATAAATTTAGTCATCTCAAAAACTATGTGTCATAAATTGGGAAAATATGTAATTTTAAAATTTGTATCCACTCTCACCAAAACTAAACTATTGGAGCAAGACTCCTAAACTACATGTAATTTACATCTACTCAACATGTCTTTGAGGCCCCCTTAAATTCTAGGTTAGCCTAAAATTTTTACATATATTGAATGTTAGTTGTGAAATCTGCATTATTCACAAGAATTCAAAAATTACACAGGGAAGAATTCAATAAACATGGTATTCCAGAAAATATAAAAATTAATTAATTTAAAAGATATTTATACATTAAAGGCATTCAATCCCCTATACTACATATATATTTGGTTTGTTTTTAAGTTATTCTGCTCTGTTTTGTTAGGCTTTCTCATAGTGTCTCAGTGACTCTGTGCCCCAATATTTGTGTATTATTTATACAATTTAGAGGGGGAAAGGGGAGCCTGGGTGCTCAGTAGGTTAAGCGGCCAACTTTGGCTCAGGTCACGATCTCACGGTTTGCAAGTTTGAGCCCCGCGTTGGGCACTATGCTGATGCAGAACCTAGAGCCTGCTTTGGATTCTGTGTCTCCCTTTCTCTCTGCCCCCCCTCTGCTTGTGCTCTGTCTCTCTCACTCCCAAGAATAAATAATAAAACATTAAGAAAAATAAAGAGAAAAAGTATGTTTTATTTAGGATATACCAAGGTAGAACAAATTACAATGCTAGAACTTTAGAATTGATAGAAGCCAATTAAATATAGAACTATAGATATTGCTTCTGGGAAATAAGATGTTAAGAGTTAGGTGAACTCCAAGAGTACAGCAGAACCTCCCTCTAAATTTAGCACTGGACTAAGAAAATATAGAAGAAAACTGCAATAAATATGAGTTCCATATGGAGGTTTTGTAACAGAGAATAGGTCATTCACTCAACAGCATTTCATGCAAATCTACTTTCCATCTTGCTAGGCCCTCAACACAAGAAACAGTGAAACTTACCTTCTATTCTAGGCAAGGTCTGTTCCAACAAAGAAACACATGACTCAGACTCAAACAATAAGCCCTTAGCTTGATAGGGTTAATTTTAAGAAGTGTTTTCATTTGTTTGTTTTTTTTTTTAATTTTTGTTTTTTCCACTCAATGAAAGTATCAAAAGGTGAGCTATCCTGCAAAAGTGTTAACAGACATAGCAAAAACACATGGAATTTCTGTTTTTATTGAGGACAGAAGAAAAAGGAGGGAGCTAAGCTTTTTAGCTCACCAAGAATAAAGATTGAGAAATGGTATACTTAAATGTGATGCAGATGTTTTTTTAAATTAAATTAGTGCCTGACACAATAAAATTTTATAGTGGGTCTAAGGCAAATCAGATGGCAACCTTTCCGTCTCTTCTCTCCCTCTTACTGTTTGAATGTATGCATTCGTATACTGATATGGAATTTACATCAATGACTGTATCTGGGAGAATTCTATGTAACTTTATAACAGAATACATTTAAATATTTTTCTCTTTACACAGAATGAGGTGGCTTTATACCATGTCTACAGAGTAGGTGCTTTAGTGTGAAATAACCTTGGAATCAAGTCCCAATCCCACCACCTGCAAGCCATGATACTTGGGATTCATTTACTTTATCAGTAAAACAGGGATAGTAAAAGGGCCCCTGAGTGGCTCAGTCAGTTTAGAGTCTGACTCTTGATTTTGGCTCAGATCATGATTTTATAGCTCGTGATATCCAGCCCTGTGTTGGGCCTTGCAATGATACACCACAGAGCCTGCTTGGGATTCTCTCTCTCTCTCTCTCTCTCTCTCTCTCTCCCCCTCTCTCTAAATCTCTCTCAATCTCTCTCTCTCTCCCACCTCCCTTCTCCATCTCCCCAAATAAATAAACTTTATAAAAATTAGGGACCAAAGTACCTGGATGGCTCTGTCAGTTAAGCATCCAACTTCAGCTCAGGTCATGATCTCCCAGTTGGTGGGTTCAAGCCTCACATGAGCTCTGTGCTGACAGCTCAGAGCCTGGAGTCTGCTTCAGATTCTATGTCTCTCTCTCTCTCTCTCTCTCTCTCTCTCTCTCTCTGTCTCTCTCTCTTCCCCCCCACAATCCTCCTGCTCTTGCTCTTGTGTGCTCTCTCTCTCTCTCTTCTCTCAAAAATAAATAAACATTAAACACTTTTCAAAAAAATACAGATAGTAGAGATAACATGAGAAAATGACTATAAAGACTTTACCATATTTCCTGGACTATATGGTAAAATAAATACTAGGCACTATAGTTAATATAATAATTGGTAATTATTAGATTGGATAATATAATTTTCCACAATAGTTAAATAATATCAATGTAAAAAATGAATTAAAGATATTCCAGAGAAATATTCATATAGCTAACATAAGTCATTACTCCATTTCACTTTGGTAAACCAAAAATACAAAAGACTAGCCATTACTATAAAAGCAAACAGGCCATTAATATACCAGTCAGTGAAGACTTTCATAATTGTTAGGGACAAATCAGTGATGACTACACTTCAGGGCTTTGTGAGTTGATTATGAAGACCAATTCTATAAAGTGGTAAATGGGATTTCATGATACTGTAGGACGTTATTTTCATTGCATGTTCTGAAGACACAGTTATATGGAAGACAGTATCAGGAAAGCCACTTGAAGACACATGATTGTCATTTATTACACATATGTATCATGAATGTTGCTCAACAGAAGTGAAATTTCAGAGAATATAATCACTTTTCATTATTTTCTTTCTTTCAGAAGAAGTAACTGAGAGCAGTGTGGAATATAGCAGATGCCTTTAGCCCAATTTTTGGCTATGGAAGTCTTAGAAGTCTTATCTTCAATTTGGAAAAACTTTGTCTTTCTTAATCAATTGCCAGATTATTTTTTTTTGCTTCCCCAACAATGCCATGTTTGGCGTATTCACATACAACATAGCCTCAATTAATGTTTAATAAATGTTGATAAATGAATTACACATGACAATGACTCTTCATTTCTTTCTGTTGACATTTTCAAGATAGAATCAAATGCATTAAACAAAACAAGTATGTTCTCCATTTCAACATTAATTAATAAATAATTCTTGTAAATAAAACAATGGAGTTTAAGTGAAAAAATTAATGTTTCAGAAACAAATACTAACTTAGATGATCACTGTCATCTACTAAAACAGAACAAATCCTTTTCTTACCTTTCCCTTTCTTTAACCATGTTCAGGAATGGATACTAATCATTGAATGAATGAAAAATCATACATATTTAAGCAAAAAAATGGAGTCTTGAACAAAAAAAGGCAATGTCGCATTTTTCCTATTCATTAAATGCTAATATCAACTGTATACTCTAATATAAGAAGATGATACTTTAGCCTACCTTTTAGATCCATCGTTTTAGAAATAGTTTTGAGTTATATTAAACAATTTTACTCTTCTGCCTTATCCTTCTATAGGTAAAAATAGCTAACCTGAGATTGTTTTTATAAAATAGCTAATCTAAAGTTGTCATGACTCAGTGAACAGAGACAAAACTTTCTCATGTAAGACTTTAGTTTCATCAGAATTTTGTTCAAACCCCTTTCACTGTGGCTTTGTCAGACGGTGACACAAACACAATAGGGAAGATCCAGGGTCACAAAACACTCACCACAGTTGGCCTCATCTGATGCGTCTGCACAGTCTGGGTCCTCATCACAAACCCACAGCTTGGAAATGCAATGTTTCGTAGTTTTACATTGGAAATAGTCTGGAGAACAGCTGTTTTCGGCTTAAAAGGAAAACATCCATTAAAATGCAATTTTGAAAAAAAGACATTTTATCTAAAAAATAATTAGACAAATGTTAAAGATAGTCAACTGGAAATGTATTATCTTTTAATTAATAAGGCTCTGAAGGTGAAGAGTTTTAACATTCAGTATCTATAATATCCTTTCTAGTAGAAATAAACAAAACATATTTCTGCAATGATACATTTGATAAAAATAAGAGTTTTAAGACCCTTACCTTGATTAGATATGTTTTGAAATTAATTTTAAAAATAAGGAATTCAGAGCCTTTTGGAATAATTTTACCAGTAAATAGATGTAAGAATTTGCACATTTCCATTTTTATACATAGAAAAAAGATTAAATCAGGAGATATTAGCAAATAAGAAAATAAAAGTCATAAAACTGATCAAACTTTCTACTTCGGTCGAGGTTTTGAGGGAAGAGGTGAACATGTGACTCGTACTGTAAACTGCATCACACATCCGAGTCAGTTGAATGGATCAGCTCCTGGAATGACTGACCATAAAGAACTGGTACTGACTTTATCCTGAATGCACTATCTTAATCAAATTGCTGGGTGACTGCACATTATTTACCAATAAAAGTTTTAGGGTAATAAAATAAAACTTCAGCAAGACAGAAGTGTTGAGAGGAATTCTGTTGAAATCCTAAAAAACTTGGCAGCTATTCTATTGCTCAGATTCTGTGTGTGTATAGTGTGTGTGTGTGTGTGTGTGTGTGTGTGTGTGTACTGTATAGTGTGTGTGTGGGTGCCTGCCTAAGTGCCTACGTGTATATATGTATATAATATAAACTGTTTTGCCTTTTATTAAATCTAATTTGATTTTTGATGGAGGATGGAGATAAAAGGTGAAAAGAAAATATTTTACTATCACTCTTTGAAGTAGCTGAAGTAGCTTGTTAAGATACATTAAGTAAAATATTATTTACAGTTTTTAACAAAATAGTTTTGGTAGGTTATTTTGCTCATCATAGATTCAATATATATTTTATGGGTTAAAAAAAAGGCAATCTCAATTAATGCACTTGATTTCAAGTAACTAATTAATCAAACAAAGAAAATTACCGGTAGCTACTTAATGTGGACACACAAAATTTCAGCTTACGAATAAAACACCACAGTCATCTGGAATGTGGCTTTTGCTGCTTTTTTTTTTCTCCATAATATTTTATTGTCAAATTGTTTTCCATACAACACCCAGTGCTCTTCCCCTTAAGTGCCCTCCACTGTCACCACCACCTCTCTACCCCCCTCCCCCTTCCCCCTCAACCCTCAGTTCATTCTCAGCATTCAATAGTCTCTC
>NC_043702.1:86120571-86121056 GCF_006229205.1 Suricata suricatta | reverse complement strand
CTAAGGGACATTAAAATTACTTCTAATAATTTAAGTAAATTTTGCTGCAGTAAGCATCTTCAGGTATGAAACTATAAATCATACATCTGTAGTACAGTTAAATTTAAAGAACTAGTTTCTTTTTTCTTTTTTTTCCATAATATTTTATTGTCAAATTGTTTCCCGTACAACACCCAGTGCTCTTCCCCTTAAGTGCCCTCCACCATCACCACCACCTCTTTTCCCCCCCTCCCCCTTCCCCTTCAAACCTCAGTTCATTCTCAGCATTCAATAGTCTCTCAAGTTTTGCATCCCTCTCTCTCCCCAACTCTCTCTCCCTCCTCCGCTCCCCCTGGTTCTCCATTAGGTCTCTCTTGTTTTCCTGCGAGACCTATGAGTGCAAACATATGGTTTCTGTCCTTCTCTGCCTGGCTTACTTCACTCAGCATGACACCCTCAAGGTCCATCCACTTTCCTACAAAGGGCCATATGCCATTCCCTCTCAT
>NC_043702.1:86084645-86120471 GCF_006229205.1 Suricata suricatta | reverse complement strand
TTGCTGGGTCATAAGGGAGTTCTATGGATAGTTTTTTGAGGAACCTCCACACTGTTTTCCAGAGCGGCTGCACCAGTTTACATTGCCACCAACAGTGTAAGAGGGTGCCCATCTCTCCACACCCTCTCCAACAACTGTAGTATTTTCTTTACCGTAGCAACAGAAACTTCAAAAGAGTGTCAATTACACTTTAATTGAAACAGAGTCAGAAGAGAGTCTGTCTTTAGTATGTTTCAGGATATAATGACCAGATGTATTAAGCTTGACTATTATCATCATTCATTCATAAGAATGCAAATATTTTAATTCCTTCAGTATTTTATCAGAAGATATTTATTTTAGCATGTTCAAACCATTGTCCTTGTCTTCGAAATCAATATGGCTGACTTGGCTTCTCATTTCATACTCTTCAGGATGCTTCATATTAAAAAACCGAACATTACCTGGAGGTCATAGTAGTTTGTGGAATTTACTAGTTATAAAACAAAAATTATCCTAGCCTAGGGAACACAGCCAAGTCTAGTTTTAGGTTTAATATCTCCCGGTTATAGGAATTATTACCCTGTAAACTGAAAGCAGCCTTAAGTTGTCATTAACATAAACCCATCCATCAAAAGTGTGAGGTAAAACAGTGAAGTACTAAATTATTGTAAATGTTATGAAAGACTCCATTGATTTCAATTTGGATAATATTTTATTATGATATGGATATGCCATATTATAACAAAAAGAAACATAAAACCTATTTTAACATGTAAAATTTAATAACACCCTTTTGTTCATGCTGTTTTTCTCATTCCCCAGACTGAGACAATAGGATAACTTTGATTTTAGTTTTTATCCAATTAGTTCTGGGGTGAAAATTGGCTCTGGGGTCTAAAATATTGTATAATTTTGCTTAAAGATATATCAGCTTAAATTTTAACATTATGTAATAAAAATGCCCTTGAATCTTACCACATCAGAATAACAATGCAATTTATAATATAATATTTATATATAAAATAATGTTTTAAATTTGCCAATACTGCTGGCCCTTGTTTCCTGGAGAATTGTGATTTCTGTCCTGATATTTAGTGAGGGGTAAGGTGAGGGTTTGTTTAAAGGAGGGTAAAGATCACTAATGTAGTGAAGCAATTCATGATCTCACAGTCTGTGAGTTCTAGCCCTGTGTCAGCCTCTGTGCTGAGCGCTCAGAGCCTGGAGCCTGCTTTGGATTCTGTGTCTTCCTTGCTTTCTGCCCCTCCCCCATTTGTTTTCCCTCCTTCTCTCTCTCTCTCTCTCTCTCTCTCTCTCTCTCTCTCTCTCTCTCTCTCTTTAAATAAACATTAGTTTTTTTTTTTAAATAATAGCATCCCAGTTGTCACAATATCAATTTGGATATAGTAGTTACTAAGTATGAATGGTAAAGAAGATAGTAGACAGATCAATCATCTTCCTGGTTGTTATATTTAAATTTAGCTGAGATCCAATGATCCTAATCATTCTGTTGTCTTGTTTAGTTTGAGAATTACTATTCTAATTTATCATAAGTTTGGGGCAATTACTATTATTTACATCAATATTTATAAGAGTTGTCATATATGCAGAATATATATGCACTTATGTGCATATATATATTTTTAAAAGAATAGAAAATATAATGTTAAAGACATACTGAGCATTATTTTATCTGTTTTTGGATTATTAACATGTTATTTCAGTTAATCACAAATCACATAGCAAAAGACCATAATCATAGACAATAAAGTGAATGTGTGATATGACTAGTTAACAGAAACTTATGTACCCATTCATTTATTCAACTCATTTCTTTAGCATTCAGTGTGCATCTGGCACTGCTCTAGGCAGGAGTATTAAAATAAAAGGTACAGGTCTGGTTCCAGGTGTTTCTCGGTTTAGTGGGTAGGTAGATGAGTAAATAATTACAATACAGTGCAGTTTGTTAAGTTTATGAATATGAGGAAAAAAGAAAATAGAAAATGTTTTTATCTCAACTAGAATCTGAGAACTTCCTGGCTAGGACTAGTGGAGTAAGAATTAGCCAGTGACGCAGTGCACTTCAGAGTGGGAGGTACTTCAGACCAAAAGAATTAGCTCTCTGGGAAAGCAGAGGACTTGAAGAACTTGTGATTAGAACAAAGTAAGTATATATAATTGTGGAACTTTGATGCCAGTCCTCTTTACAGAGCACAAAAGAGCTAGGAATCAAAATACAACACACCACAACAATAACAACAACAAAACAGACAAACCTTACTAGACTTTGGGCTCAGGCAAACAGATAAAGAGAGGAAGGTTTCTCTAGAATATGAGGAATATAGAAAAGGGGCAGAGACAAGAAAGGGCAATGAGCAGTTTGTAAACCTGTTGAGATTGGAGTTCCCATGTAATAATAATGATAATGAAGAGATCTAACCACTTTAGCATTCTGTGAATTTGAAAACTCTCTTAATTTTATCACTTTAGATCCTTATACTGTTTTCTTTCATATTTTAATAATTAGTCCTTTTATAAAATTTTAGTTTTTTTTAATTTTTGAATATTTTTTGAGAGAGAGAGAGAGAGAGAAAGAGAGACAGAGAGAGAGACAGACAGACAGAGAATATGAGTAGGAGAGGGGCAGAAGAGAGAGGGAGACACAGAATCCAAAACAGGCTTCAGGCTCTGAACTGTCAGCCCAGACCCAACCCAGGACTCTAATTTATGAACTGGGAGGTCATGACCTGAGCTGAAGTCAAAGGCTTAACTGACTGCACCACCCAGGCATCCCCATTTTCCAAAATTTCAAATATAGATAATGAGTTTTTCTGGAAATAAAATTTTTACCAGCATGCTTTATTAAGTATATTTTCATTTGGATTCCTTCTCTTTCTCTCTCTCTTTTTTAATGTTTATTTTTGAGAGAGACAGTAGAGGAATGGCAGAGAGAGAGGAGACAGAGGATCGAAGCAGGCTCTGTGCTGACAGCAGAGAGCCAAATTTGGGGCTCAAACTCAGGTACCATGATATCATAACCTGAGCCAAAGTCAGAAGCTTAACAACTGGATTCCGTTTCTAATACTCTGAAAATCTATTGAAGGATTCTTGTATGTAACAGTATTCATATACATTATTGCCAATCTGGGTAATAATATTGCAAACAAATTTGGAGAGGACACATTTTATGTTTCTGTATCTTGCCTCATGCCATTCTTCTTCCTAGAATGCCCTTCTGATTTTCCTCTAGTTGGAATAACTTTCTGTTTTTCTAATAACAGCAGAAAGTATCTGTTCCTATGTGAAACTTTTTCCAGTTCTGCCTAAGACCCCCATATACTGCACACATTCCATTATATGACTTTTACATTTTTAAATTTATTTTTGAGGTATAATTGACATAAAATATTATATTAATTTCAGGTGCATATATGACTATCATTGGTGTAAATGTTTATCTCCATCTAGAAAATGAGTTCTTTTAGCAAAAGAGCCATGGCTTGAACACTGTTTTGTGCATACCACTGAGATTGTTAAGTTCACTGCAGAAGGAAATAATAAATGGGCAATTGGATGTACACAGCGAATAGGGTTATAGCTACAGGGACATTGTACCTGCATCGTTGCCCAAACCAATACATCAGTATGTAAATAACCCACGTGTTTCAAGGACAAGAGTCATAAGGGAACTTTTGTTGTTAAGGAATGAAAGGTATACCAGGAATAAAAACTCAGTTTCTGATTTCTGTGGGGAAACAGAAATATTTTATTAAAATAAACAGCCACATAAAAAAGTCCTTCCCCTACCAATTTTTAAACCTATACTCCCATATTTAGTAAAAAGGTACAGGAAATGAATATCAAAAATTAGTTTTTATAATTCAAATCAGAAATAATTGCAGTTGGAAGAAATGTTTCTGAGTATATCCCCTGAATTTTGGGCAAAAATAGTAAAAACTAACAGTAGACTTCTATTTTAATTTGTTTTAAAGAAATGTAATGTATTTCATTTAACTATAAAAGACACCCTCAGGAACCACAGAAGTCTGTTGTTATGGTTACAGCTGGCATTGTTTATGTTCACACTTTGTTATAACTTACACAGTAGGTATTATTTGGGGCTGAGGTTTCTCAGATGTTATCTTAGGTAAACATTACATATTATATGGGTAAAATTTAGAACTCTCTTTTTGATATTTTCACAGAAGTTTTTATTTTTCAGCTTTAATTATTTACAACAAATTTTTTTACTTTTTTTGTAGTTTTTAAGAAGTTGAATTTCAGATGTTAAAATTACCAGTATATTCAATAAGTACAGACTTATTGAAAAACTTGGGGAAAAAACCAAGTATAGTATGGAAAAGAAAATGGAATTTAGCCATCAGAAGGTAGTTACCCATAAAAAGAGAGAAATCCTGTGTCTATGAAGACTCATTTATACCTGAATAGAGTTAAATTATACTTTTCTTCAATGCAATAGAATATTTTCATAATATTGTTTTGGTTGATGAGTATTTAAATAAACAAATTATGTAACAACACACAAAATCCAGACAAATCATGTAATACTATACACACAATCCAGATGCAACAGGTAACCTATTAACCAAATACAATAACCTATTAAATAAAACCAATATATACACAAAGTATATACATTTTTTGATACATATTACATATCTAGTACAGATGAAGACTAATAGTTAATATTCACTAAAGACTCCATGCTAATCAGTGTTCTAAATCTGTTCCCTATAATGAAGAGAAACTATTACTATTCTTTCCAACATGTGAGAAATACAGGCTCAAGGAGACTAATTAAAGTGTCCAAGAGTCACATAGCTAGTAATAAGTGGATCTGAAATTTGAACCTAATTAATCTCTCTAGAACTCATTTTCTTAGGACTCTGCATTGTGCTGCTTAGAGCAAAAGCTAATACAGAAACCTAGAGACCTGAGCCCTTGTTCCAACTGTATCATAATAGACTATGGCAACACACATAATCTTATACAGTCTCAGTTTATCAGTAAAATGAAGGCATTAGGCTACATTATCTTTAAGACCTGTCAAGTTTCAATTTGTTCTAAAATCTGAAAGAGATAAAGATTATTTTTATCTTTTTAAGATAGCTATGAAGATAAAATTTATGTTCAAAGAATTATTAGTGAGCACAAAATTTCTTTCATGCTTTCTTCCATCTTGATAAAATTATTATTCCCTCTTTTGTGCCTCGATAGTAAAGTAGTTTAATCAGAATACTGTTTTTCATTTGTTTTAAATCTACTTCTATTGTATTCACTGAGAGATTTTTAAAGACAAAAATTATATATGTTTATCTTTGTGTTCTAGTTCTAAGAAGTATCTGGTACATAATATGGTTTCAACAAATTATTATTTCAAAATATGTTCTCAATCTACTTAAGAATGGTTCTGAAGCTGGGGCGCCTGGGTGACTCAGTCAGTTGAGCATCTGACTCTTGATTTTGGCTCAGGTCATGATCCCAGGGTCGTAGACTTGAGCCCTGTGAAGGGCTGTGTGCTGAGTGTGGAGCCTGCTTGGGCTCCTTCTCCCTCACGCGCAATCAAAAAAAAAAAAAAAAAAAAAAAAAACAAGGCTCATGAGCTTATTAGAGTTGTTACACCAGCTTACTTACTGAGATAGGTTCTCTGATCTATGAAGCCTGAGAATCTACATCATTAGTGCTTTGGGGTTACTATGTCACAATATATACATTTTTCAATTACCCATGCAATAAAAAGGAAAGAGGAAGGAAAGAAAGGAAGGAAGGAAGGAAGGAAGAGGAAGAAAGAAAGAAAAGAAAGAATTTCTGTGGGACAGAAAAGGCTAAAACACAGTTTCCCAAAGTTTGTTTCCTGTGAACTGCCCTAGGAAAATAAATGCTATCACCCAAGACTAAGTGATAAAGGGACACATAGTGAAAGAATCACTATGTCAGATTAAAGCATGTTAAAGCCTCTCACAATAAAAAAAGATGATGCTTACTTTGTTAAACAAAGCATTTCACCATCTTGTAACCTATCTTGGAAAATGTGAACTAATATTGATCAGGGAAGAATTTGTGGATAAAGGAAGGGCAAAGAGAATTGTGCCTGCATGAGAAGGGCTGTATAATGGAAGAGGAGGGAGGGGGGCCAGTGATCTCATGGGAAGACAGAAGTAAACGTGTGAGACTGTAAATACTCCAACTAGAGCTGAATGGACACATTTTGAAATATATATTTTTAAATGTTTATTTATTTTGAGAGAGAGTGCAAGCAGGGGAGGGGCAGAGAGAGAGAGAGGGGGAAAGAGAGAATCTCAAGCAGGCTCCACACTGTCAGCACCGAGCCCAAAGCAGGGCCTGGACTCAGTCAAGAGTCAGATGCTTAACCATCTGAGCCACCCAGATGCCCCAGGACAGACACATTTTTTAATGGTGGGGAGCAATTGGGAGAAGTATGTTTGTGCCTAATAAAGGGGAGTTGGAATGGCTGGGACAGGAGTTGAGGGTGAAAACCGTTAGCGAGCCTTCTGAAAATGATGTAGCAGATGCCGTACTCCATGAAACATGCTCTTCCGGTTCTTGGTATCTTGGTTCAAGGTGGTAAGACTAGCCAAAAAAAAAAGTTCAGATTACAAATAAAAATTTTAAATTGCTATTATATGGAGGTCTGACCATTTGGAATTTATAATGTACTTAATGATTTCAATATCACTGTTATTCACATTGAGTAGTTTGCGATACTTTGTTGATAGCATTTGATGAAGTAAATGTTTTTTTGTATGTTTTTTGGGTGTTTTTTTTTTCTTTTTACTTTTGGGATGATTTTTGAATACAATGCAAGCACATGTAGATTAAATAGTTAAATAGAAATATGAATACAATTAAGCCAAATTTGGCTTTTTAATGTTACAGAAGTTACTAAGATATTGCTTTAAGTTTTTATTTGCTTATATTCAGTTCTCAAAAATATCATGGTTGTATAGAAGCCCAAATGTATTTGGTCATATCTAACATGGTTGAGAGAAGCTGGTATATGATATCGTCTATTAGGAAAAAAAATTGCTATGTTAGTGTTCCCAAGATTCAGAGTCAGTAAGGCAAGGAGGAATGTTCTGATTTCAATGAGATAAACTGTCTTTGCATTTTTACTTCTTTCTGATTCAGTTTCTTCTCTTTTATCTATACTGCCATTATCTCCAGTAAGACAGCCAGGTGCACCTTCATAAATTACTAGAAATAAATGGATTGTGTGTTTTTCTAGACACATTATGCTTGCTAACATGTTTGCTTTCTAAATAAAAATATAATAATTCAATACTTAAATAATTTAATTTAAGAGTTGAGCAGTACATTTAATCTATTCTGAAAGCCTTGACATCTATTATTATTTTATGATTTGAGATTCTCAAATTTGTGCAGAACTATATAGATATACATAAGCATTGGATAGTAATCCCCATATTGTCCTATGCAAACTTGATTGTTGTATTTCTAGACTCAAATTTGCTTTTTAAATTCTCACTCTCAAAAACCTCTGTGAATCTCTGCTCACAAGTCGACCTTTTTAGTCCTTACCAGATAGATCCATAATTCTCATTTTAACTACAATGTCTAATTAGGACTCTTAATGATATTTTTGCTAGTAAAGAACTTTTAAGATATCTTTATAATCCATTTTCCATTGCTTTTATGCAGACCCCCCCAAATGATTGTCAGCACAAAAATGCACATATTTCTTACAATGATTATTTATGGTAGCCCAGTATCTGATAAATGGTTTTCCCTCAAAACTGTTATTTATTTATAGTGTGTGGTTAAAATGTCTAAACATAATTGCCACTGTCAGAATGTATGAGAAAAAGTTTTCCTTAAGAAAAAATTGATTTTAAACTAAACGGATATAAACCATACGTAATAATTTTCATACAACATTATTTTAATTATGCATATTTTCAAAATTTGAAGAATTAATTGCCAATGGTTCTATGATTACTAGAAAGAAAGGAATAGATCTGAGGAAACTAATTAGGTTAGTAAGTTTCAGTTTTAGTGTTGGAATGTGAAAAGGACATTAGAGATCTTCTGACTCAAGCCTTGAATTTCAGAAAGAAGGAAACATATTCAAAAAATAAAGTGACATTTTCTACTATGATAAAAAATGTTTAATTAAATAAATATTTCTCAGTAATTCTTCTCACTTATACATTATATTATGGAATGCAATATTTATGTTTAACTCAATTAGTTTTAGTAGCAATATAATTTTCTTCCTTTTGTTGTTTTTTTCTACTGTCTGAAATACCTTACTCTAGAACTTCCAATACTATAATTGATCAGTGCTGTTCAATTGACCCTTCTGTGGTGATGGTATGCTCTATATGTACACTGTTGGATATGGTAGCCACCCAACATATGATTATTGAGCACTTGAAATGTGGCTAGTGTGACTGAGGAACAATCCAGTTTACTTAATTTTATATGATTTTAATTAACTTAAATGTGCAGAGTCACAATTAGCTAAAGGCTACCACACTGAGCAATGCATATTCAGGCAAATATAATGTTCTTCTCCATAAATCATTTTGAAATTTTTACTGGTAATGAGCCAAAAGAAAAAGATATATATCTAGATAGTTTTATTTCTCCAATACTACAGATGCAGTTTGAAGGCTTACCTCTGTTAATTTTAGAGATCTGTAATTTGTTAACACTTGTAGATATATTATATGTTATATAGTCTACATATATGGGTTTACATACTAAAGGAAACATGTTCAAAATTGTATGGATATTTTAAAGTGTGCTATATGTTTAATAAAAATCATATGAAAAGCTTGCATTAATGTAAACTTCCTAGAAATTACAATTCATAGAGAAACCAAGAATTAATTTGGGAATAGGTGAGCAAATAAGTGAAATATCATATGATGTTTTACTCCCTGAGTGTCTGTAAACAAAATGACTATTGATTTTTTTTTCCTAGGTATTTGTATTGGATTGACTGCTGTGAGTATCCTCACATCGGCCGTGTTGGAATGGATGGAACCAATCAAAGTGTTGTCATAGAAACCAAGATTTCTAGACCTATGGCACTAACAATAGATTATGTCAACCATAGACTCTACTGGGCTGATGAAAATCATATTGAATTTAGCAACATGGATGGATCTCATAGACACAAAGGTTGGTCCAATAACACAAATGACCCAGTATTTTACCAGTACATACATTATTCATTTAAAATATATACACATTTATATGTATTCATTTTATATAATTTCTCTCATTAAATTAATTTTATAACTTAAGATTACATGATTATGTTCCTTTATGACAATATTGGTAAATAAGAATTAGGCATATTTATTCAGAACTTCTATAATCATGTATAAAAATCATTTTGACAGTATTCTCTCCAATTGTATCTTTTTAAGTACTTTTTATAGTAAATGAACAATATTTTTCTTAGTTAATATATACATACATCTTAATTGAATTGAGACAGAAGGTTATTTGCTTGTAAACATAGATTATTATTGCAATCTGGTAGGGCTAGTTGTTTTAAAAATACCAAGTAAGAGTATAGTTCTCAAAAGTCAGTGAAATAATAGCATTTAAGAGTTATTAATTATACTGCATACGTGATCAGATTTATTGTTATCTAATCAACAATGGCCACTAGAGTTAACATGGAAAACAGCTTTCAAATTAGAGCAACATTCTGGAAATTATTTGAATACAGATGAATATAAAATTCTACAGACACTTTACTTTTCTATTTTTTATAACTCTGAGTGGATTAAAAAACTAAATATAAAAGAAATGAATGAAGCATTACATATGAGAGAATTAGGAATGAGGCAGAAGTCTTAGAGAAAAATCACTGAGAATGAGGGGATTCATAGAGCAATGGAGAAGGGCATGATGATGAAGACAAAGATGACAGGGATATAACAAAAACCACAAATGATTTCAATGAACACTCAAGATACTGTAGGTGTTTAAAGATGTGACTTTTCCCAGAATGAAGCCATTTTATTGATGGCTTTTTATTGATCTTTATTGACCTAAGGTCACCTTTGTTATTAGGTGTTTTACATCCAAATAGTAAAAGCACAAGTTTCACAGAGAAGTCCCATAGAAAGCCCACACATTAGCATGGTTTAGCCAATCAGGGTGCTTTCTTCTTTCTTCTCTAGCAGTAAGCCTAGAACAAAACCCTGGGTGGAGAGGAATGGGGGGAAGATGGTAAGAGAGGATTATTGAAAATCTCATTGCCAGGTGAGGCCATGCAAGTGTGTGCCTCACACAGAAGGATGCAGCCACGGAGTTGAAAAGTAAATGAATAAGTAAAAATAAAGGAGGTAAAAGTCACTGACATCACACCACTTAGTTGTTTTGCCTAAGTCCTTCTCAGTTGATTTTTAAACAAATATGTTTTTCTAACTATCATTGCTGACAGAAAGCTTTTAAACGTGCTTTTTTAAGGGTAAGAATATTGAGATATCACAAGTGTAGTTGGATGAGTCACTTACTTAGGTGTTGGCAATCCAATTATAGAGATAAAGAAACTCATCAGGATGCAATTTGAATGAAGAATTATTTAAAGATGACTTTTAGGATTTTAATTACAGCAGAAGTAATGTTGACAAATCAAAATCACTCTTAGCATTCAGCAGTTATTTCTTCTCCAAAGAATCAGTAATGAAATGTTCTGCAACATTCTTAGATGATATAATTGAAAGTTTTATTGTGGTAATCAGTATTTTCCCCAATGTAACTAGGAACCCATCTATTTTAGCATCTATATAAAACTCTAGGTTGTTGTGAATGTGTTACTTTCTGCTAAAAAATGTACAATAACATTTAACCAATTTTTGGTCAGATAAGTGAATATTGAACATATAAATTTTGGCATCAAACATTTGCCTATTTGCATTGGAGACTTTGTATTTGAACACAAATTGTAGTTAGAAGTGTTGTCTATTACAAACTATTGATTCCATCCCCTATTCGGTATTTAAAAGAGATGCCAGACATGTGACTAATGCTTTGAAAAGTTAATACAGAATTAAATATGTATAAATGAAGTGTCTTCCAATCATGGAACTGGTGGTGTCTTTGGGTAGAGGGACATTATAGCAGGGAGAAATAGCACTAAATTTAGTAGAGTAAAATATTTGGCTGAAAGTTACCCAGGTATGATATTATTAATATTTCAAAATATGATTTTAAATTTTAAAAGAGAAAAGAGGGGAGAAAAGGAAGTAAAAGAGTTGCTATCAGAAGTATTTTCTCCTGAAGATTTTCTCAGAAAGACTAATGAAGAATTCATTAAGAATCTTATCAGGCACCTGCCAATAACTAAATGCAAGCCAACAATTACCTAGTAGTTACTAATGAGCTACTCCTTGTAGGCAGCCTAATTATGCCAACTCCATAGTCAGTGAAAAAAGAGCCATTCATTTGCCATGTTCCTGAAGGAGAGTAGCATTTTTCAACTTCTCGCACTTGCCCGGTAAAGGCGGAGAATGCTGTGGTTTCTTGATTCTGTTCTTGCATGTGGAAAATGAGACTTTGACATCAGTAGTAACTTCCCCATTAGTTTGGTCACTGACCCCTTTTTTCTCTTAACCAGACTAGTGTTATTGTTCTCATTTATTCTGCCTAGAAAGTGGGACCAGAGCTTATTAACAGTGGGATATGCCAGTCATGACAAAGCAATTTGAGAAAGTGAGGGATCTTTGAGAAAGTTTAGAATTTTGGCTTCCATTTGATAAGCCAAATCTTAATAATGGAGAAAAATTAATCCCTGACAGATTTTTCCCCCCAAACATATTCTAATTTAACCATTCAGTAATTTTATAAATGAAACATTACTTATTATTTATCCAGCCTAAGAAATTCTAAAAATTCAGAATTCTATGCTGTAAACAATAGATCATATTACCTCCACGGTACATGTGACTTACAGTTTGCTTACGAATTTCCATCCATCTTTCTCTGCTATCTCCTCTGCCCCAATCCACCTTCCTACCTAGGCTATGCACCACATTGCAGAATTAAACAAACAGTTTGCCAGATTAGGCACATCTTAGCCTTATGAACCTCTTCCTAATGCCTCTGTATATTATTTTTCTGGTTTTTACTATAACAATTATATGATGATATTGTTTAATAAAATGATGCCATAGAATATTATATATGCTACTGGATGACTGAGTCAGATAGTTTATGTTAAATCAAATTTTCATTAGTTCATTTTTTTTTTAGTTTCTTGATTTCTTCCCTTTAGATTTGCCCATTCATTCATTCACATATTCATTCAACAAATACTGATGTCTCTTTTGATGCCATGCCTTATGCTAGGCCCTCAAGTTACAAGGATGGATAAATTTGTGCTTTTAAAACACATATAATAATGGGAAAAGCTGATATGCAAGTAAAAACATAAATTAGATTGGAGTTAGAGGAATATACAAAATATTTTGAAAATGCACAGAGTAGTAGGAGAGCTGTTGCTGAAGTAAGGAAATCTTTGAGAAATGTGAGAGATTGGTACAAGTTCTCCATATGGAGAAACGTATAAAGGATTCTTCACACAGAGGGAACAGCACGTACAAAGATGTAATAGAGTCTTGAAGCAGCATGGGGTTTATACAATTTGGCGATGACTAGAAGTTGTATAAGAGGGAGATAATGTCACTAGATGAACATGGGCAAATTTGGGCCAGATTGTGACAGGGCTTGTATGCTAAATAATTTGGAATTTATTCTCTAGGTCATAGGGAGCCATTGATGGTGTTTAGTTGAAAGAGCGCTGTCATTAGACTTGACAACAGCATGGAAAGTGAAAGACCCCAGAAAGGCAACCAATTTAGAGGCTGTTAAAATATTTTAGAAGAAAATACTTGAAGTGATTATAGCTGGGGGAACAAGGATAAAGTATTATGTTCAAAAGTTAATTGGATAAAACCAATAAGAGAGAGATGCATCTGTAAGCCTAAAATAGGGAATATGTTGGTGATCAAAGTGCAAATATTAAGTGAATATTTTATATTATCATGCACCTATCTAGGGAAAAAGAACTTCTAATTTGATGACTCATTGGTATCACATATATTTGTACATTTTACAAGGAATTTAATAAGTACTAAACTAAGCATAACTTAGAGATTCTTCTTGAAAAACTCTGTTTTGATGAGAGGTACATTAACTTTAACAAAAGGTCAGCGTAAGAGGAATTCTGAGGATTAAACAAGTTTTAATGTATTTTACCCTGAAAAGCATTTTAGAACACCTGATAATCTATCTCGAAGAAAGATTGGAAGTGAATGACTCTTTCTCCTCCTACTTTGGCATGAAATATAAAATATATCCAGTAAAAGATTAGGCAATTTTAGAATGTTCTTTATATTGAAATGCTTAGTTTTAAAATGTATTAAGTGTCTTTATACAAAAATAAAATATTCTAAATATATAAATAATAATATTCTTGTAAGTATTTTTGTTTGGGACTGATTCCTACCAGTATCAAAGTGCAACAATCCTCTGAGAACTTTAGGCTTTGAGTTTAGATGAGTAGTAATAAATTTTAGGGACACCTGGGTTTGCATCTAACTTTGGTTCACGTCATGATCTTGAGGTTTGTGGGTTCCAGCCCTACAGGAGCAGCTGTGTGTCAGCACAGAAGCAGGAGCCTGCTTCTGATTCTGTGTCTCCTCTCTCTCTGCCCATCCCCTACTCATGCTCTGTCTCTCAAAAATAAATATTATGCTAAAAAATTTTTTTAAAAGTAGTACACCCTGCTTAGTGGGACATTTAGTGGGGCATTATATTATAGTTTGTTATTTCCAAACTTATTGTATCTTCTGCCTATAGGAATACTTCTAGGTCTTATTTGGAAATTTGTGCTGTAGAATTTCTGAAATGTGACCAAAGTAAAGGTCTTTTGTCATTGATTTCATGCACTTTAAAAAGTAACAGTCTTCTCTGAATGAACTATCTATGAAATAGGTTATATAATATCTCCTGAGAAAAAGTCTTTGTGATAACTTTGCATACCTGCCCTAACCCAGAGATTTTGTTTTCCATTTAAGGAAAAGAAAATTAAATTTCACAAAATTCTAGTCATTAGAACAAAATTTCATTCTGACTGCTTGTATCAAACTACATGACATCAGATTTCATTTTTCTCCTGTTCTGTTACAGGTGCCATTGAAGTTGAGATACCTTAGAGAGGTAGCTATTTTCTTCACAAAAAGGCTGAAAATAGTTGGCATGGAACTAACAATAGGGTGAGCTAGGGAAAAGATATGTTTGACCATGAGTCTTTCAATTTATTTGTTCAAATAAATAAATAAAATTAACTTTTCCTAGTAAATTTTTATCAATTCTCTTCTTTATATCCCACAGTGATTTAAATTCAACTGTGTAAATTCAGTTGGTCATGTACATATTTTATCCAGCATACTGTAAGAATACATACTCATAACTGCTAATTTCTCTGAAGAGTAATCGTTGGGTATGATTCCAAACTACAGTTTATCACTGAACTGTCGTTTAGTCTGTGGACAGATTGTTTAAAACTTCATGCAATTATGTTGACGATGGCTCTTCACTTGTTTCTATACTCCTTGACCTGAAGATCCTCACATTGACGCGTTGATATTGTAGTCTGTCTCAATTGTTTGTGTGTTGCTCTGAGGATCCAGTTTGTATTATGAGGGGGCAGTTCTGTGTTTAGATTTAAAAATCCAAATCATAACCCATGCAGTGATCATCTAATTAATGTTGGAAAAGGAATCTAGGTCTCAGCATGCCACTGGTGAAATAGCATAAATATATATGAAAGGTTTTGTTCTGAGAAAACAGAAAACACTGAAAAAAAACAGTGGGAGCACGTTGTGCTCATATATTTTGAAACTCAAGGCTCTTGCATTTGAGTCTTTAGAATATTTAAATATACACTGAAACCAAAAAAGGGAGGAAATCTAATAAACACCACTCTCTAATTTTACAATATTCTAGAGTGTTTCTTTCTTGGTAGGATATTTCATTTTAGTACTTTTGAAAAAAAAAACAACTCTATCATTCACAGTCCATTACAAACAGTAGACTTCACAGGCTATTTTATGCCAACGGTGTTGATGTGCTGCTGTTTACAATACAATAAAAGTTAATGGAAGGGAGCAAAATACAATTCAGTTACTATAGAAATGTTTCTGAAACAGTAAAATAAATTGAAATTAACTGCCATTTCTAAAAAGACTTAGAATTTCAGTGTCAATCATGTCTTTCAGTTTTGTTCCTTGAATAGGACATGTTACATTAAATTGTGTATATGTTTAAATAAATTATTATTTTGCAAATGCCACATGTTCCATATACTTTTTGAAATGGGAAGTTTTAAGTATTACCTTAGGAGGAGTTTTCAACCACTTTCAAAAATCTTACTCATCTAATCCGTAGGAGGCTGTGGGATATGGGGGTCAGTAGTAGGTCTAGCTCTTTCCAGGTTACTCTCTAACTTAAGCAAGTTGCTTTGCCACAGTATGGTTCAATGCTTTTATCTACAGAATGGGGCTTCTCTTTAATCAGTGAATTTCTAACATTTCTTAAAGGAATTTAGCTGAGGTTGGAAATGGGGGAGAAGACTGTTTAATCAATTCCCTCACCTACCCCTACTTATTCTTAGGACTACCTAGAACACATTTTTAAATGCTTGTAATATATTACACTCTTCTCTGCTTTTTATTCTAGAACCGTATTTGTAATTTTAGGAATCTGAGAAAACCAGAGACTAGATTCATGTAAATGGCTCTATTGGTATCTGTCTCTTAGGTAAAGTGCTTTTTTTAAGCCTTCAGCTTACATTAGGACTCTCAAACAACCACATCCCTAATGTGTGTGGGCTCTCATAATGCCCATGTTTAGTACTGATAATCGCATCTGAAAATACATTGCCAAATGTCTATGAAGGTTTTTATCACCAGCAGAAAAATTCAGAACCCTTCAAAGCAACAGGACTATATGTTTACCAAGTGCACAAAGCAATGTTGTTTTGTTTAGAGACTGGAGAGCAGTGTCCTGGTCAAGAGATGATATTTATAGGCAGAATCTAGTTTTCAAAATAAATGTACTACAATTTTCATTGTGTGCTTTATAAATCCTTACACTCATTAACAGAAATACTCTTTTTAGATATTAAATATTGAAATGGCCATATTTGACCTTTTATTATGAATAACTTAAAATATGTAGATGAGAGAGGGCACCAGGGTAGCTCAGTTGTTCTGCATCTGACTTTGACTGTGGTCATGATCTCACAGTAGCTCAGTTGTTCTGCATCTGACTTTGACTGTGGTCATGATCTCACAGTTGGTGAATTTTAGTCCCACATTGGATTAGCTTGAGTCCCTGCTTCAGGGGAACATGAGCTCCTCTTTGGTTAAAACACAAGCCCCAGGTGAGTGAGCCCTACTTTCTCTCTCTCTCTCTCTCTCTCTCTCTCTCTCTCTCTCTCTCTCTCTGCCTGTCCCTTACTTGCACACACCCCTCAAAAATATGTAGATGAGAGAGGGGAAGTGATTGAATTATATTAAACCACATATTCTATATGGAAAGTATGTATAATTTGAAGTGACCAAGGTAGAGAAAAAGAGGCAAAAAATACTAGAAAAGGATGGACACAGGATACCTTTAGCCTCTTACTAAACGCTGCAAAGAGCTCTAAATACAGCATTAATTTCTATATTTGCCATTGTACATTACATTCATTTCCATAAGTATACATTTAAGTGGCCCAGTATACACTAATGCATTAAAGAAGAACATATAACTATTGTTTGGATATTTGACCAGTTGTCTGTGTTTAAAAGATATCCTCATATTATAGAGTCTCAGGTAATAGCAGCTCAGATCTGATATGTACTATGGCATATGCTGAATATAATTCATTTATTTTTTATCCCTTCAAGGTTTCCCCGATGAATGAACTTTTGAAAAATTATATTTATAATGAAAAAAATAAATTCTGAAATTCTATCATAGTATTTGGAAATGTTGGCTATCCTTAGTGTTCTTGCCATTTCTTAATGCCTTTATTCATTTTGAATAATGGACTTTAGATCCATTTGCCTGAAATTTTATTTATAATACTGTTACCATTAAGCGGGATTGTATTGAAGAGTAGGCAGGAAAATGTTCATGGAGGCAAATATTAAATGGAACATTTTGTATCCTATTCTGGATAGTTCTGAGGAAATACTTGCAAGAAAAAGAGGATTCTGTGATCAATAACACTGAAGGGAATGCATAATTACTGACAAGGAACAAATGTCTTTGGCCCTAAGGTTATACAAAGTACATTCTTTTTGATGGGGTGTTGGTAGCTACAGCTACTGGCTCAGCAGTCATGCTCTGGTTACTGGTAGACTGTGGCCACTTCCCCACCCACCCAGCCTTCTCTGTCACTTCTAATAAACTAAAAATCATTCTCCACCCACTCAGTGACCACTCTCATGGATCGCCCACTTTCTTTGGCACGTTAAACCACTTTCTTTCATCATCTAATTTTACCATGTGTTTTCCAGCCTATATTCTCTCATTAGCTTTACTATAATCTCACCTGGTTTGTTCAATGCTAATTGTTTCCTTTGTTTCATTTCTTTCTTTTTTTTTGGTTTTTACTTTTTTTGTTGTTTTTTGGTTTTTTTGTTTGTTTTGTTTTCATGCTCTCAATAATTTGTGCCCTAGCTTCTCTACATAGCTTGTTGTGCATTATTTTTCTGGAACGGTGTCAGGGGGAATTTGTATGTATCAGGGTCTCTCAGAATAGAGGATTAGTAAGCATCCTGGTCCTCTTTTCTGAAGACAAATGGTGTTTTCATCAAGCTCAATAGTTTGTACCATACTGCCAAGGGAATGAGTGTCACTGATTGTGTTTGATCAGGGAAGAGATTATAGAAGATAAAAAAATATGTATGTACATTTCAGGTGCCTGAGTGGCTCAGTCGATTGTTAAGCAATCGACTATTGATTTCAGTCAGCTCAAGTCATGATCCCAAGGTCTTGGGATTGAGCTCCAGTGTGTTGGACTCTACACTAACAACGTGGACCCTGCTTGGGATTCTCTCTCTCCCACTCTATCTCTAACCCTCCTCTGCTCATGCTTGCTTGCTCTCACTCTCTCTTTCTCAAAATAAATAAACACACACACACACACACACACTCACACATATATATATGGGAGGGAGTGTTCTGGTTGTCCTAACTTCTTTGCCATGTTTCAAATTCTAGAATGCAGACTTTAGTGGACTGTATCACCCAGGTTCTTTCATCTCCTGGAAGGTTGAATAGAATCCATGGGAAACATTGACAAGAGAGTAGAATGTGGATGGAGGAAGAAGTTGGAATATTTATCTATTTCCTTTCCCTCATGCTTACCCACAGTGGTTTGGCAGTGGCTGAGTTCCTCCACTACATGACCACTGTTCTTGTTGTGTGGCTCTTTTCCTCTAGCCATAGCTTTCACCAGCTTCTTGTAACAGACCTAGGCAAAAACGATTCATCAGTACCTGACCATATCCATACCTCTGTAAAGAACTCATCTATTAAATTATTTTAATTATCATTTAAAATGTGTTTTCTGTATATTGTAGGAAACCTGGCTGATATGAAAGATAGAAAAAGATTAAAAACAATAAGAAAGTTAGAATAATTTTTCAGTGTTTCAGGAATGTGAGCCTTTACTTAGGATAATGTCATCAAAATTAGAAAATGGGAATCTTAAAATACATTAAAAAAGAAAAGATGACAGACTTTCATGTTTTATTTGATATACTCATTAATTTAAAATTTTAGGAGGTTAAATTTCTAAACCTAGTCAGTTATACACTAACAACTATTAGGGTATTTTCTTCTAAAAAATATAAACTTTCTTCTTTATACTCAATCGGAAAAAAATAGTAATATTCAAGTTAATCTGCACTTTTGATGGTTGGTGGTTGCACTCTAATAACTTTGTTTTGCTTTAGAAAATATTTCTAAGGTGTTCATAGCAGTTTTTTAATGCTTATGTAAGAAGAGAGAGAGAGAGAGAGAGAGAGAGAGAGAGAGAGAGAGAGAGAGGAAGAGAGAGAGCGAGCGAGCAAGCATCTCTAGTAAAATTTCTATTTTAACCCACTGGGCAAAGTTGTGCTAAATCTGCCATTATCCAAACATTACATTCTACCCATAGCACCAACTATGACATCTTAACTCTACAAAAGATGAATACTGTGTAATTGGTGCATTTTGTTCTTAAATATTAAACTATAGAAGTTGAAATACAAAATTAGAATGATATTATTTAGGAATACACTTGTTTAGCATGATGAATGCTACTAAAGAAAAAAGAATACTCAAGAGTACTGTAATAGAATAACTGTGAAGCTTTGGTTAAGCCAAAAGCATATTCTGGATTGCCAACGTTTCTATTTAATATTAACAGGATAGCATCCAACTTGACTAAAAAGGAAAAACTCCATAAAAAGTATGTCTTTGCTATACCAACTTCTTTATTCTGATAGATATAGTCTGTAAGATAAAAATTAGAAGCCTAGTACTTGAGTGAAATTCTGGAAATAGTAAATAATGCTGTTATCCAGAATAGAGACTTAAATACAGAAAACAGTTTTAAGATAGGCTTTAAAGATATAACAAATACCTGTTAAACTGCAGCCCACACAATAGTTCTATTTATTCTGTCATTTTTAAAATATAGCCACTGAATACCTATAAATAAAACATCCTTAAGTTTATTTTTCATATTTCTCTTTTAATTAAGCAAGTGCAGGGACGCCTGGGTGGCTCACTCGGTTAAGCTTCTGGCTTTGGCTCAGGTCATGATCTCATGGTTCATGGGTTCGAGCCCTGCATTGGGCTCTGTGCTGACAGCTGGCTCAGAGCCTGGAGCCTGTTTCAGATTCTGTATCTTCCTCTCTCTCTGACCCTCCCCTGCTTGCTCTGTCTCTCTCTGTCTCTCAAAAATAAATAAAAAACATTAAAAAATTTAATTAAGCAAGTGCAGTCTTCTATATGACAATCAGTTATATTATTTTTTCTTAAAAGGGATAGCCATTATTGTTTTAAGAAAACATTGACTACTTTGCCCATAAACAATCACATCTCAGTAAATTTGTTAAATGTTTCTTTCGTGCCATCACATTCCATGTTTATATTTATGTGGACTTATTATTATGAACTTATGAATTACATATGTTCCTCTCCTCTCTCAAAATAAATAAACATTTAAAAAATGAATGAATACATATAGTATTATATGTAATAAATATATTACAAGTTAGGGAAATAAACATGTTTTCCAGATGAGCATTCCTGGAGCAGGTTATAAAGCCACTAGAGTGACAATTCTGTTCTTTACACCAATATCAAATAAGGGATTAAATCAAACAGATGGTCACTTTGGGCAAATGGACTCATTTTCTTCACTTTGACCTTTTCTACATTCCCTGTACATTTAGCTGTGTGCCATCCTTCTTCTGAAATAAGAGTTCACCTTTCTGATCTCCATAAATTTATATTGATTATCTGATAACAGAGATGTTTCTGGAGGGTAATTACAATAAGATTAGGGATAGTAAACTTAAATTGTCCCATGTCTGAAAATCACAGTGGAATTTCAATCAAGTGATTAAATAAACTGACTTTCACATGGAGCTTATGAAATTAGTCTTACTGCTTTATCTACTTGTAGTAACTTGCTAAGGGTGCCCTAACAAAGTACACAAGCTGGGAGGCTTACACAACAGAAGTGTATTTTTTCATAGTTCCGGAGGCTGGAAGTCCAAGGCCAGGGTGATGGCAGACTTGAGTTGTTCTGAGGCCTCTTTCCTTGGCTTATAGATGGTTATCTTCTTGCTACATCTTCACATAACCTTTTCTCTGTATGTGTACTCCCCTGGTGTCTCTTTCTCTCTTATAAGGACACTGGTCAGATTGGATTAGGACCCCAGTCTTTTCTGTCTCCAAATACAGTCATCCTGAGTGGAGGAGGAAACAATTCAGACAGAGAGTGAGCAGGGGAGGGGCAGAGAGAGATGGAGACACAGAACCGGAAGCAGGCTCCAGGCTCTGAGCAAGCTGTCACCACAGAGCCTGATGCGAGGCTCAAACCCACGGACTGTGAGATCATGACCTGAGCCAAAGTCAGACGCTTAACCAACTGAGCCACCCAGGCCCCCCTAGTCTGGCTTTCTTGAAAACAGTGCTAGTAGATAAAGTGGCAAAGAGCTCAACAGTCAGAGTCTAATTTAGATTCAAATAAAAACACCTTTATTTACTCATTTTTAATCCTCTTCTTTGGTCGAATTACTTACATTTTCTAGATCTTAGCTTTCCCATCTGCAAAGTGAGATCTATCTACTAATATACAATAAAATTATGGATGTTAAATAAAATACGTAAAGTAGGGTTTCTCAACCTCAGAACTAATAATATTTAAGTCTAACCATTCTTTGTTGTGGGGCCAGAATAACCTCCCCCACCCATTGAGAACCACATTGGCCAACTTCCTGGTACCAAAGTGCTTGACAAATGTCAGCCATAAGTTACTTACTGAATAATTACATAAAAACTATGTAACAATGGAGATGTTCAAATTCTTACATTGGCTCTACTTTTTATGTATAAATTAAATCTCTGGTAGACTGAGATTCTTTTAAAATGATGATTAACTTTTTGAGTCTATATTTAATGATTTAAAAGAAATGATTATTTCCTTTGTATCTAAGGAATTCTAAATTGATCTTTTGGGGCATTTAAACTTACTCTGCCAATTTTCATCTTATTTTGAAAATTTCCAAATGTACACATATGTTGAAAGATTGTTATAATCACCCATCCCCAAGATTAACCTGATTTTTAACATTTTGCCACATTTATCTTTCTGGAATGAATTTATACACCCAAAGAGAGGAAATGGGAATAGTTTGTGTAAGTAACTCAGATATGATTCATTCTGGTAAAGTGTCCTTTTCATCTTTCTGTCCACTTCCACTTATCATTTTAGCCATAGGCTCCATGTCTGTAGGAATACACAGATCATTCAGTTTGAGTACTTGTATCATAAGTATACAGATTTTGATTTTTCTTGAGTTTTACTTCCTTCTTAGGCATAGTATCTATTCTGAGATAGAGTTCTGGCTAAACCCTGCAGTGTTCATCTTATTGCTTTTATTTCTATTTTCTCTGAGTGATGGTGAATTATCTGACCACATTTGATACAGCTGAATAAAAATAACAAATTGTATTTGAAATTTTGATAGTTTTTCAGCTACTACTGCATGAAGAATATGGCAAACATTAACTCTCAGTTATAAAAATATAATTGATAAAAAGGTACTTATTACTGGACTTCCAGTACCTTTGTTCATTAATGAATAGTTTCTCAAATTTTCTAATAGATCCAAAAATAAATGTGGAGAAATATTGGAATGCTTGTGCAAGTTAAGGAATTTCCATTTTCTTTATTTATAGCTTGAAAGAATTTTTGAAGAAAACTGTATCTCATTTTACAGTTACTTAATCTTAAATCACCAGACAAATTTATTATATCTCATGTACCTGTTAGGACCCTGGAATCTCTTGAATGAAAAACTCACATTTGTGGTGCTCAATCTACTCTTCACATTTAACCTTGTCCTATAATGAAAGCATAATTATGAAATAATTTTAACCTGCAATTAAACAGTTTTATGACTGTTAAATCTGCCTATTACATTATTGTCTGTCACACTTATTTTCCTCCATCCCTATCCAAGCTCATCTTGCATGTAGAAATATTCATAAAATATCAGTGACTAAAAATAGTTTATAATAGTCTTACAGTCACTTTATCCTCAAGGAGGAAAACCTCTCATCCTGGATATATAATTTAACCAATTTGAAAGTGGGAAAAAACAGTACAACGACCTATAGTTTTAAGGATTTAAGTTAGGAGCAACTTATATATATCATATATATATTTAAATATTGGATGGTATTTGTTTCTGGTGAAGCCACCATTATTTGCGAGCAGGATTGCATTCATTTCTTCCCAGTGGTCGAATCAGGCTAACTCTAGCAAAGCAAACTCCTGTGCCAGATCCTGCATTCTCTTAACCGGTAATAAAGAACCTTGCTGGCCTGACAGGTTGTCACAGCAATTATTCACATGAAGTTCTGTAGCAGTTGTATCTGTCAGCCCATGTAGTATTGAATATTTTAACTGGCAGTCTTCCAAGACTGAACATTAATCTTACCATCTCCTATTACAGTCCCTAATCAAGATATTCCAGGGGTGATTGCACTAACATTGTTTGAAGACTACATCTACTGGACTGATGGGAAAACCAAGTCACTCAGCCGTGCCCATAAAACCTCGGGAGCAGACAGACTCTCACTGATTAACTCATGGCATGCCATCACAGATATCCAGGTGTATCATTCTTATAGACAACCTGATGGTAATTATTCTTTCCATGATTTCCATAAGGGCATCAACATCTTTTAGTAACATTCCATTTTTGTTTCTTCCATGTTAAGTGTAAATCTGTTTTCGAGAGTACCAGATTTCATTATTTAGCACAATTGGATAGGGTGAATTTAGTTGATATCAAATATCTCTATTAAGGAATATGATTAGAAATTAAGTAATACAACAGACTTATTGTTGAAATATTATGTTGAATGACAATAATACATGTAATGGAGAAATAAAGGATGCATTCTTGAAATGATTCATTTACAAAATAGTTACAGGAGCCTTACTTTCTGGAATGCTGGGCAAAAGGAATTATATTTAAGTATCTTTGGGGCTCTAAAAATGAGGAATATATCAAGTTTGCTTCAACATATGTCTAGTAGGAATTCTATAAGTCCATATGGAATAAAGATTTGATTATTTTGCTTAAAACACTACTTGGGTTAGAAAACAAGACCACTACACTATTATTTGTAGCTCATTGTTTTATTGTTTTATTTTACATTTATATTTCTAAACATATGTATGTCTTCATCCAAAATGCTTCTTGTCTGTATTTTTCTGATGGGCAAGTTTTTTCTATGAAAATGCTTATTTTTGTGGAATTTATCCTTAAAGGTTTTTTATGGCAAAATGAATACCATTGGACAATGAGTAAAATTTATCAAAAAATACAATAGTATTTACTTATGACTTTGAAGAATTCTTGACTACAAAGCTCTGCATGTTATAAAGTTTAAATGTCCTCTCTCTAATCCCATGTTATGTTATTGGTGTTGATTTTTTCATTTTGTTGTCTCTTTCTCATCTGTAGTTTCTAAACATCTCTGCATGATAAATAATGGAGGTTGCAGTCATCTGTGCCTGTTAGCCCCTGGAAAGACTCACACCTGTGCATGCCCCACCAACTTCTACCTTGCAGCTGACAATAGGACTTGCTTATCCAACTGCACAGCCAGTCAGGTAAGTAGAGGTCTAGAAATCATTTCATGAGATGTATCATCAACCCGTTTGAAGGATTTTGCCTGTACTTCATTTATTGGCTTAAATCATTTTGAAATGTCATTTTTTGTTGTTGTTTAGCAAAACATTTTATACATCCTATAGAGGGTCACAGAGTAAGGGAAAAGCAATCAATGTACATCATTAGAATGAGACTTTAGGAAATAAGACATACAAATAGAGGACAAAAAGGGAAACAGAAACAAAACTGAAAACCATTTTTACACAGCTTTGCACAGAGCAGTGTGGTTCAAATCCCAAGTGGCCATAACAGAACCATCAGAAGAGATCTGACATATTTGAAGAAGGCAAGGTGATTGAGACATAGCGATATGCCGTTTAAACAAAGAAACAAATTTCCCTAGATAATCTTCTCTATCACTATCTCTACTCCTTTCCGATTCCTTTCCCATTCCTCAGAGCGAGTGATGTGGAAAAGATGAATTGGAAAAAAGTAGTTTTATTGATTTTTTATTGAAATATCATATGATCTAAATAATTTCCTTCTAAAACCTCTTTTTCTTCAGCATGTAATTATTTTCAGTAAAGACATTAATATTTCTACTCAGTGGTAGTTACATGAACTTGTTATTACTTTCAAATTTTAGGGAACAGCCATATGACATTATAAGATTTAATTTTGTTATATTTGAATCACTCTGTTAAGATAAAATTGTCCCGGAAACTATGCTTTTTTTCATTATTAAATTTGTTCCTGGAATTCCATGACTTTAATTTGCTAGTTTTCTGATTCTAGCAGTGACTCCATGGCAAAACACTGAATTGCTCTTAGGATGTGCTTATTTTCAGAATGGAGAAGCTAATAAGAGCTCACCCAATTTTAAAGTTATCACTATGAGTATCACCATTAAAAAATGGTATAAATGCAAAAGGTCAGACCACTTTGAAGAAGGCAGTGTGTGTAGAGGTTAAGGGCACAGACTCTGCAGCCAGATTCACTGTGACTGTAACCCTGACTCTGTTTTAAATTGGCTGAATACCCTGGGTTTGTTACTTAGGCTTTTGGTGCCTCAGTTTTGTTATATATTAGATAGAAATGATAATAATTTTAGGCCACTCTTATGAAGAATAAATGGGAAAGGCTCTTGGTACCCAGTAAGTGCTGTTCTTGCCCTTGCTCTGTAGTGCAACCAGAAGATTTTTAAGGGGATTTGGGCACTTAGTGTGGGCTGCCATCCAGAGGTTCTTCTGATGTGTAATTGGAAGCACAGGTCACAGTTTCTTCCTTCTTTACAAAGTATGTTGTTCTAGCTATAATCCTGTTTGTGTAAATAAAATACATTATCTTTAGAGAACTAGAAATTTAAGTCACAGTGTGAGGTGAAATAAGCAACTTCATTATTCCTAGAGAGAAAATTTAAGGGAGAAATCACAAGTATTCAAGGGTTTTTTTTTTAATGTTTATTTATTTTTGAGAGAGAGAGGCTGAGAGAGAAAGGGAGACACAGAACCTGAAGCAGGCTCCAAGCTCTGAGCCGTCAGCTCAGAGCTTGACACAGGCTCAAACACAAGAACTGTGGTATAACGACCCGAGCTGAGGTGGATGCTCAACCAAGCAAGCCACCTGGGTGTCCCGGTTTTTAAATATTTTTTTAAATATAATTCTTGTTAGTGCTCTAAATTTAGTTTAGACAAATCTCCTTCTTAAACTCCAGGTTATTCTGAGGTAACCCCTGGTCATTTGTTCTGGGGTGGTCCATAATCACTCTGTTGAGGTAGCACTGTGGTCTTAGGTGACTTGGAAAATATGCCTGCCTATCTCCCTGACAGAGTGATGAGCCTCAGGAGCCTCTCAGAAATAGACTAAACCCAAAAGGTGCTTGACACACAGAGGAACGTCTCAAACAGTGAGACGTAGGGAGTCAAATATCAGCTTTGATGTAATCATAAAAGAGATAAAACACTTCAAATTATTATATAGGAAAACCTTTTGTTATTCAGTGCCAAGAAAATCAGATCACTGAAATTAATATCTAAATTAACCTGGGGAAAAAATTACTCATATAAATAAATTATTTCTCAATTTGGTATCAATGATGACATGATAAAAATATTTATATATAGTTTTTAAACTTTTTAATGTTTATTTATTTTTTGAGGGAGAGAGAGAGAAAGAGCATTAGCGGAGGAAGGGCAGAGAGAGAACACACAGAATCTGAAGCAGGCTCCAGGCTCCGAGCTGTCAGCACAGAGCCTGATGCGGGGCTTGAACCCACAAACCACGTGATCATGACCTGAGACAAAGCCAGTTGCTTAACTGACTGAGCCACCCAGGTGCCCCAATATAACTTTAAAATACCCCAGTAGTATTTTTACATGAGATTTTTTAAAAAAATTCAACAAGACAGAACAACAAGAAACCAAATTGTGGGTCACATATCTTTGTTGTCAGCAATACTTCCTGAAAAGAAGCGTCATCACAATTTTTTTTCATTTTTATGAAAAACTTCATGAAGAACTGTTAATGCAACCCATTAGTGATTATCCCAGTGAGTCTTACGGTTTATGCAGCTGTTTACTGCTGATGTTTTTCCTGATGCAGTGAGAAAAGAAACTATCGACTCTCCTCTTCTTGCAGAAAAGTCAGTTCAAAGAAACACAATTTTTAGAGATGTTTAAAATTGAAGTGAAACAAATAATATAGACATTTCAGAATCATACTATTAAATATTCTGATAAAATGCTACATTTTGAATTTATCTTCCCCAAAGATGTTTTATTTTTTTTAACATCTAATGAATTCATCCAATGATATATCCCTTGAATGGTATTGATTTTAGAAAAATAAGTAGATAAATAATACCAGTAAGAATTCTATTAGAATTGAAAATGAACATGAAAATCTAGTGAAAAATCAAGATTAAATCCAATTCTTATAGCACTTATCACTTCACATGTTAAATTTAAATCATTTTTATTTCCTAATAAAAAGTAAGTTAAAAATAGCTTTAGTTATTTTTTAAATGGAGACTTTTTTTTTATCACAAGTAAACTTCACTTGTGTATGCAGTATATGTGTTTTATACTTGTATCCATTTTAGTAGACATGTATTTAGTAGTTTATAGCTTCTTCTTGTGGGTGATAATTGCAGTTTGCAATTTATTTTATGAAGATATTAGTCTTGGAGAACATTTACCATGAAGAATGTTTTATATTTATATTCAGCATTTATCTTTTTTAAAGTTACTGTATTTAAGTGTGAGAAAAATGAAGCCCAGACACAAAGTAGAAGAAATCGTCCTCTGTGGGTAATGAATAAACTGTTGATTAGCATAAAAAGTAACATAATAAGTATATTTTACCCTGGCCTTCACTTAGCTCAAAACCTTTTTATGTTCTTATTAAAAAGGAAATGGCAAGCACAATCATTATATCGTATATGATTCCTACCGTTGGTATTTATTTAAATCAGCGATATGTAGTGAGTTTTAAAATATGTATTTTAGATATTTTTCAAATCTTGATTGGGAAGACTTTGAATATACTCAGGAGGTATGAAACCCTCTTACTAATGTACTTTGATATACTGTAATGACTGGAAATGTTTAATGTTCAGGGCAATTGCTTTCAGAGTTAGCCTCATATCCCCAGACAGTCACTATCTATAAAGGTAATATTTTTCCTGTGGTAATTTATGAAAACCACCATAGACATGCCACAGGCTAAGCAAATATGGGAAAATCAGCCTAACAGTCAGCTCTTCTCTCAGATTCACAGTGCTCTATTCCCTTCCATATTGCTACTGAGGGGGAAAAAATCACTCTCTTATTTAAGAAAATAATGTAAATCTGCCTTTAATCAACTTCATGGTACCCAGAGAGATTCAGCAAAGGCTAGCATCAAATTCTCTCTTGAAGACAGTAGTAGTATTTTATTTTTCTTATTTTTCTTTTTCAAGTTTATTTATTTTGAGAGAGAATTCATGGAGCACATGTGCTCACACAAGCAGGGGAGGGCTGGAGAGACAGGGAGAGATGGAGAGAGAGAATCTGAGCAGGCTCTGTGCTGTCAGACAGTGGGGAGCCCAATGTGGGATTTGAATTCAGAACTGTGAGATCATGACCAAATCAAGAGTCCAACACTGAACCAACTGAGCCACCCAGGCACCCCAGTAGTCTTGCTAATAATCCATTTCATTAGGCAAAATTAAACCTAAGGTGTATTTTTCTATATTACATATGTGTTTGGCATACAACATGCTAAGATAAATGTCACCTTGTTTGCAAGTCACTCACATTAGAATTGCAACAGAAACCAAAAAGAAAATTAATAAGTCTTAGAAAATTATCAAATATTTTCAATTCTAGATAAATTTTGTATACATGCTCTTCACTGAATTTCTATTGAAATAAAGATGAAAATAATTTGATAGTGCTGAAAGAAATTTACTGCACTTAATTTATCATTTGGTTGTAATAATTTAAAGTAAAATTTTAATGACAATTATTTTAGATACATGTACATTCTGTAGTAAGGTGTTATTTTCTTTAGTTTCTTTTGCTTTATGAGAGTAAAATAACTCCTGTTTCAGGAGAAGAATTTGAATTCAGATCACCTTTCTTATAAAAAACCCAATAATAACCTTCTGAAATATATTTCTAGGAAAAAGTTACTTGTCTGCTAAATAGCTACAGCTAAATATTATCATATAACATTTTCAACTAGTTTCTCTATTAATCTTCCATTTAATGGCTATTTCAAAAGAAAGGAGTTTAAAAAAACTTTCTGTAAGTAATAGAATTATTATTTTTTAATAATTTTAACTATTTTAAATGGAAAGGATGATAGAACAAATAAAACACATTAATAAATATGTCAGTAAATAGTGTTTTGGATAATCTTGAGAACAAGTTTTATTACAACAGTTTTCTTCAATGTTTCTGTTTTTAAAAAATATAATATTCAAAAAATATTCAGCAAAAAATCTGTTGCAACCTTATTTTTTTTTACCTTTCTTTTTTGACATGCAACTATTTATTTTAAATTAGACACATTTATTATTTGTAAGTTCTTTGCCAGGCTTTGTAGGGGAGGATGCAATACAGGGTGGTAAGTCATTGACCAAAGTAGACTTAACATTCCTCAGCTTGACTAAACTTTAGACAGTTTCTTCCTGACTGTAGGCCGCTGAATCCCTTTTCTTAGAACTCTTACTTCAGAAAACTACTAATTATGAATTTTTTCTCTGCCTCTTTAAGATATAAATTTTCTCCCAGCATTTTTCCAGAAATGTCCTCCTCAAGGAGCTGGGAACTCATCCAAGGTATCAGGGTAGCTCAGTCGGTTAAGCATCCAACTTCAGCTCAAGTCGTAATCTCATGGTTTGTGAGAGCCCTGGATCGATTGGGCCGTACCCTGACAGCTCAGAGCCTGGAGCCTGCTTCAGATCCTGTGTCCTCTCTCTCTTCCCCTCCCCTACTGCTCATGCTCATGCTTCTGTCTCTTAGACAGTAAAAAAAAAAAATTTTAAAGAAATGTAACCATCAAAAAAGATAATCCAAGCCTGTCTCAGTTTCTTTCGGAATTGGAAGGTAGGAGCTCAGGTTTGATAAGTACCACTTAGCAAATACAAATGTTCTACTCATGTTGACTATACATTTCCGTTAGTTTATCCCATAGGTTAAACTCACTCCCTGCCTTTTGTTTCAGTGAAGTTCAGTGCATTCTCTCTCCTCTATTGCCATAGTCTTAAATAAAGTCCTCTTTGCCTATTATCTTTCCAGTGCAATTTTGTACCTATTTTTTAGTTATGACAATTTATTTCATTTATCCTAAAAAGTCATGTGTACTTATTAACAATTTTGAAATCTGAAAATAACTTTACTCTTTTTTTAACTAAAAAAAATTTTTTAATGTTTATTTAGTTTTAAGAGACAGAAAGAGTATGAACAGGGGAGGAGCAGAGAGAGGGAGACACAGAATCTGAAGCAGGCTCCAGGCTCTGCGCTGTCAGCACAGAGCCCTATGCGGCACTCGAACTCACGAATGATGAGATCATGACCTGAGCTGAAGTTGGCTACCCAACCAACTAAGCCACCCAGGCGCCCCACATTACTGGTTTTAACTACTTTAAAGAAGTGTTCTTAAAATTTATGTGGACAGATACTCATTATGACTAAAGGCAGTATGTTCAGAAAATTCCATGGAATCACAGCATGATAATGAGGGAAAGGGTCATCCAGATTGTCTTTTGCTCCTCATTTTGAGACTAAGGAACAGAGACAGATTGATATTAATAAAATTGTCCCAGATTGCTAGGAAAATGCAATTCAATTATCTGAAATCAAATTAACTAAATTAATTTACTTGTCAAATAATTCAGGACACCTTTTCCTGATATTTCTGGAGATTTTTATCTATATTCAGCATTTAAGCAACTTTTTGTAAAGGCCTAGAAAATAAATATTTTAAGTGTGCTGGCCACGCAGTCTCTGTAGCAGCTACAGAACTGTCGTTATGGTGCAAGAGCAGCCATAGATAATATGTAAATGGGTAAGCTTGTCTGTGCTCCGGGAATCCCAGGAGGTGTTCCTGAACAATGTGCTTTCCTGGCAGATCATTTTGTTACTTGTTGTGCATTTATTCCCTTTTGTGGGATGCTCTAAGACCACCAGAGTTCACATGTGCAGCAAGCAAGTAGGTTAGGCTGCTTAGTCCTGGTGAGTTTTTAAATATCTATTTTATATGGTGATAGTGTTCCTCAACCTTTTTTTTTTCATTTTTTTTCTTTTTTTAAGTTTCGTTGCAAAACTGATAAATGTATTCCATTCTGGTGGAAATGTGACACTGTGGATGACTGTGGCGATGGATCTGATGAACCTGATGACTGTCGTGAGTACATCGATGAATGTAGAAATTTAGAATTTAGAGTTCCTCAAATCCCAGACCTTGACAATGAGAGCAAGACCTTAAATACTGCCTTCTGATACTTTTCCAAAATCTTTAAAAATATAACAAAATTTGTTAAAATGTCTTGGGTATGTCTCTGTTAATTATTGTGTTTAGAATGATGTTCTCAGCAATTTGTGTTATTATTTTGTCTTAAATTTTCTTACTTGTAGAATAATTACACTCCTCATGTAGTGATCAGTATAGTAACAATCAGCATGATTTTGACTGGATATATTACCAAATTAGAAGTAAAAATGGGCAAGCTTTTAGAATGCCACTCAATAACTAATATCTTACTTTAAGGGATTAATCTTTCAACTTTTCTGATAGCATTAAAATACAAAAAAATTCTTAAAAGTGAGATTTTACCAATATAAATCATTAGTTTGTTCTTCAGCAATTTAGAATGCTCTTAGTAGTTGCCTTTAAATGACTAGCAATTATATTTTGACTCCAAGTATAATTGTCATGGTTAAGAGCCATACACATAGATACATACATACAAACATACATATATGCACACATGTGTTTATATATATGTATGCACATATGGCATGTGCATATATTTATATGTGTATGTATGTATGTGTACATGTATGTACATTTAGGTATCTTTGGTTGTAATGGACGCATAATAAACTTTTTCTTGATAGACTTTTATAGTTCACTCCATGGGTCACTCTAATACTGTCCTGTCAAGTTAGATGCTTTTAGTCAATCATGATAATTCCCTCAAATATCAGAGGATAGTTGCCATGACTTGGCCTTGATAATTGAGTTCAGGATCCTTAGCCTTGCACTAAAGGAAGACAATAAATTGTCAATAAAAGCTAGTTGCTTTCTGAGGTATAACTTTCCGCCACATAATTGCAAATCTGTTGTAAACTTAGAGTCTCTAGATAGTTACTTAGATGAGATGGATTCCATCTCTTTGGTTACTATCAAGTGTACAGAACATTTGAAATTGTTTCCCATAGTTCATTTTTATCTTTGAAAGCAGTAAATTGTATAGTCAAGGAAAAAGAAAAAATGTTATAGAAGTCATTGGTTTTCTAATGTTCTCTTCATGTTTCTGGAAGGGCCATTGGTTTTTGTTTTTTTTTTTTAATAGACTGTTCATCTTTACTATGATAGTCAATATATAAAAGAAATATCTGTGTGAGATAGGTATACTATTATGCCTGAAGTATTCTTTTTTAAAGTTATTGAATTAAAAGGAGTATTAAAGGAACAAGAAGTTATATTGTTGAACATCTGAGATTTACTCATTAAATGAAAGTTATTAGTTTCCCTATAATAGAGTAAACTTCCCTCCAAAATGGTAATTAAAGTAAATACAATTTATTTTGTAATTGATATGAATAAAGGAGAATTAATATATTAAATCAGCCCTCATATTAAGATGACCTCTCCTGGCCAGATACACTAATGTGTTCTCTGAGGAAATATCACTCTAATGACCTTCAGTTCCAGTCAGTGGCACCCAGTGCTTTCCCTTCTAAAAAAGCTGCCGCTGACTGGAATATGATACTTCCACCATCGTGATATGAAAAATTAAACAAAGATTTAGCAAAATAAGTTTTTCACATTTACACACTTTCAGACTGCATGGTGAACAAATATAACTTTAATGTATCTTGAGGGGAACCAAAGAGACATCTGGTATCTAAGAGTCTCTTCATCATCCTTATCCTGGTTAAATACCAATTCAACATGTTTTTATTGGTGACATTATCTCTGTGATCTTTTAGTAAATGATCTTTTACTTGGAGTCGACGGGTTAACAGCACTGAACATCTGTAGGTGTGATGCTTTATTTTGAGAGTTATGGTGAGGTGGAGAGTGAGGTGCGTGAGTCTGTGGAGTGTTTAGAATTTATCTGTGGGTAGCTGCATCATCAAAATTTGCAGGGACTGAGTTACTGCCAATATTGATAATTTCACCTGGATAGTGTGGAAAGCTTAATCCCAGTTCCACATACTTGCAAACTTCAATGATGTTATTTAGTTAAATGTGGTTAAGAGTGATGCATTATGAATTCTCTGGCATCATAAGTTTTTAATTACATTTTCTATGATGATCTAGTATACCGAGGACCATTCTAGAGACATATTTAAAAGTCAGGTATGTTTTCCAGTTATCTCCTAGGCCTAGAAACTCCTCTGATAGTTAATAACCCTTCTTATGGGAAGATTGGTTCAGTAGTAAAGGAATATTCAAGAAAATCATATATGAAGCAACAGGAAATAGAGGAATGCACATGTTTAGAATATGACAAAATTAAGTGTCATGTAGTTTAAACACCTAAAATGTTACAGGTTGGAGTTAAATTACTTCAAATAGTTTAGAATTCACTTCTCTAGAAGTCAAGCATATTTTGAGTTATTTTTTAGTATTAAGGAAATTTTAATTAATATTGTAAATATAAAAGCATAATTAATTTTCCAAAGACAATTTAAAATACCATTTATTAATATTTGGTTGACTTACTTGAACAACTAAGCAGCATATTAATTATATCAAAGTCAGTGATTAGTAATATGCATTAGGATCATCAGTCAAAAGATAAGAGTTTTATTACAAACAACATAGTTTGTGAGACGACTTCAGGGTCAGATCTGGATCTAAATTCCAGGACTAGCACTTGAAACTTGAACATCTTTGAGTGAATTATTAATATCCAGGAGACCCAGATTCCTTATTTATAAAATAGTCATGGTGATGTTAAGAGGAGAAGGTTATAATGAGATTCAATTCATAGTTATATGTGAAAGGGCCTAGCACAGTGTCTAATACAGAGTAGATGCTCAATGTAGCCTACTTTATTATTATGATTATCATTATCTCTTTTAAAAAATTGGAGTGCCTGGGTGGCTCAGTCGGTTGAGCGTCTGACTTCAGCTCAGGTCATGATCTCACAGCTTGTGGGTTCGAGCCCCACATCGGACTCTGTGCTGGCAGCCTCAGAGCCTATAGCCTGCTTCTGATTCTGTGTGTCACTCTCTCTCTCTCTCTCTCTCTCTCTCTCTCTGCCCCTCCCCTGCTCATGATCTGCTTTTCTCTGTATCTCAGAATTAAATAAAAATGTTAAAAAATATTTTAAAAAATTGTTTTAATGTTTATTTTTGAGAGAGAGAGACAGAGAGAGAGAGACAGAGACAGAGCACGAGATGGGGAGAGGCAGAGAGAGAGGGAGACACAAAATCCAAATCAGGCTTCTGACTCTTGAGTTGTCAGCACAGAGCCCATCAAGGGGCTTGAACCCACCAACCATGAGATCATGACCTGAGCCAAAGTCAGATGCCTAAGCGATTGCGCCACCCAAGTGCCCCATCATTATTTCTTATGTAAACTAAAAAATATGGCAAAGTGCATTATCATGTAGGATTTCTTCCTGTTAATTTGTGAAATGTAATCTGAAGACCATCTGAGTTGCTCACAGTTTAGCTGTACCATAATCTGAATCTAATAGCTACCTAGGTGTGAGACACTCACAGTGTGCTCTAGGATATGTTTAATATAATGAAATAATAAATGTTTTTAATGTCAGACAACCTCTTTTTAAGAAGTCATGAGCTAAGATTGACATTCAATGATACCTGTATGTTTTCTCCCCTAGCTGAATTTAAATGTCAGCCAGGCAGATTTCAGTGTGGAACTGGACTCTGTGCTCTGCCGGCTTTCATCTGTGATGGAGAGAATGACTGTGGAGACAATTCTGATGAACTCAACTGTGGTAGGTGATTAAATTCTTAACTAAGGAACATAAATTTTATTCTTAACTGATTATGTGTGCATTGATTTAAATTCAAACACAGGTTTCAGTACAGATTTCTTTGTTCTTTCTATCTTTCAGACACGCATGTCTGCCTGTCAGGTCAGTTCAAGTGTACAAAGAACCAAAAATGTATCCCGGTAAATCTTCGATGTAATGGACAAGACGATTGTGGGGATGAGGAAGATGAAAGGGACTGTCGTAAGTCACGTTAAAATGTTCCATCTTGTCTTACTTAGGAGTCCCAAGTGAAATAGGTCTAAAAAGTATTATTATGTACTACACGGTGGTAAAAAACATAACACCGATTATAGACAAACAGTTCCAAATAAGTATCTATTGGGATGGGTTATTTAAGAAGCTCTCTATAAAAAAATGTAGAGAAAATTAAAACATGGAAGTCTTTACTTAGAAAACTACCTGAAGATTATGGCAAACAGGAAAACAACATGCATTCATTTATATCATCCTTTAAAAAAAAGCAGCACTCCCTTATGACCCAGCAATAGCATTGCTGGGGATTTACCCAAGAGAGACAGAAATGCTGATGCATAGGAGCACATGTACCCCAATGTTCATAGCAGCACTGTCAACAATAGCCAAAACATGGAAGAAGCCTAAATGTCC